>NC_083348.1:62134453-62216003 GCF_019175385.1 Lycium barbarum | reverse complement strand
GAATTGCTCGGGAATTCATTGATAATGACTTTGTCAGGTTTAGTTTTATTTACGTATAAGATGATGATACGCAATAGATTTCAACATAAAAATCCCGGGGTAATGTAGCTGTGAATGTCAATTTCACTTCTGCGGTTTCAATTTTTGAAAATAAAGCTGACTAATTTTCTCGACATATAAAGTTGATTAAAATAACCTTACAGTCAAATACTAAGTTTTTTCAAACAAAACTTACTTCGGATACCTTTTCAACCCCTAAAATGACGATCCGAACGTATATGTATTCTTGATGTATTGAGCTTACATTATTGTACGCAGAAAAAAATATCAAGTTCTATATAAAATATTGACGTTTCGGAGTCTTGACACACGATTAATCATTGGTCAAAGTATGGAAAAAAACACTAAGTGTTTCAAAAAATAAAGTTGGCCAATTTTTTTTTTTTGTTTTTTTTAGTGCTCGCTATTTTACTGCGCTATACAAACAAAAAACAAATTCTTTAGTGCAGTAAAATACTGCGCTAAAGCAATTAAAAACCTTTTGGCAACGGCTTTATTTTCAATAAATCTAAAACCTAAAAATAAAAAACCTTAAGCTAATGACAACAAGTCTTCAAACAAAAATGGACGTCTATGTATATAGAACATTTAAACCTAAAGTTTACAAATAAAACTTACTTCGGGCACCTTTTCAACCCCTAAAATGACGATCCGAACGTTTACGTATCCTTGATGTATTGAGCCTACATTATTGTACGCAGAAAAAAATATCAGGTTCTATATAAAATATTGACGTTTCGGAGTCTTGACACACGACTAATCATTGGTCAAAGTATGAAAAAAAACACTAAGTGTTTCAAAAAATATAGTTGGCCAATTTTTTTTTTTTTTTGTACTGTTTTTATAACGCAGTATTTTACTGCGTTATAATTGTTTTTTTTTAACAGCTTTTATAAAGCAGTAAAATACTGCGATAAAGCAGTTAACGGCTCCGTCTTCGTGAACTGTTTTAGCGCAGTAAATTACTGCGCTAAAAGTAGTTTTATAACATTTTTTTTATTGGAATATTTTGATTCAAAGTAATTTTTTTGGGGTATTTTGGTTCCGGACTCCTATATACTCTTTTAATGAAAAGTGTGTGGCAGCAACTTTTACTGATCTCAAAATCTATCTCATATCTTGTTACTGGCTCGCTGTAGACCCTCCATCCGTTATTTTCTCTCTCTCGAGTATATTTTTGCTTTTGTATATGTATTGTACATTTTACCCATTAATGGAAATAGACAGCACCAAGACTAAAAGGAAAACTTCTTTATTAGCCCTATCATTTCGCTTTTATGGAAGGAAATAAGATTTTTTGGCCTCTTACATTTAAATTAAAAAAATATTTTTTTCAGATCTGTTATGTGTTTTTTCAGATCTCTTACGTGAAAAAAAAAATATCTTGTAAAAAAATTATAAAACTAAATATTTTTTTTTTAAAGACCAAAAATTTATTTCTCCTCCATTCATTCACTCCCCGCGTAAGACAAATAACTTACTTTTAGTGCTTTCATTCAGGGCTTTTGTTTTTACCTTTTGGGACATGGAAGGTAACAAATGAAGGTAAACTGGAAAAAAAAATAAGGATTGATCATCAGGTTTTTGTGCGGATTACGGACTGATATTTAATTTCTGCCCCTCAAATCGTTGGTCTTTAAGTTTTGTCCTACTTCTCATCTAATGAATATTTATGGGCCAAAATATCCTTATTTGCGGTCCACAAAATCAGAGATTCTAGGTTCGAACCCAACAGAGTTGAAAAAAAAAAAACAAGTTCGCAAGGGAAGGTTTTGATATAAACTATGCCTATTCGAGCAAAGTTACATAGAAACTATGCCTATTCGGGCAAAGTTACATAGAAACTATACTTTGTCCGGCATAGTTCTGTAGAAATTAAGTTATTCGACATAAGTTTATAGAAACTATGCCTATTTGGGCAAAGTTACATAGAAACTATATCGGACTCTGTAGAAATTAAGTTATCCTACAGAACTATGCCGGAAAAGGCATAATTTCTATGTCACTTTGCCTGAGTAAGCATAGTTTCTATGAAATCTTGCCTTGCAAAATTATTTTCTTTTTTACTCTCCTGGAGTTCGAACCCAAAATGCCAGGGATATTTTCTGTCACTTTTTATTGCTACATAAAGTGCCGACGGGCTAAAATTAGAGACCAACGATTTGAGGGGAAAAAATTAAAGACCACCCCAAGATAGGGGCAATCATGCGAATCGCCAATCGATCATTCCTTTTGAAACAAACTATAAAGAAAATACACCCTCCGTTTATTTTTACATGTTCAATTTGGACTTTGCGCATACTTTAAGAAATAATAATTGATATGGATATTTTACCACAATCCTCATGTTAAATTGTTAATTGATGTTTAATCTTAGGTCTTGAAAAATAATTTGGGAAATAAGCAATGAAGATTAAGGGTAAAACACGAAAAAAATATGTTTTTTCATGATATGCTAAACATAACAAGTAAAAGTGAGAATGTATATTTAGTATAATGGAGAAGTAAAAGTGAAATCTCGATTGGACATAAATTGAAATCAGGTTGATTTGAAGTTGAAGTTTTGTTTGGACATGCAATTTAGATTTCTTAAGTTGTATTTTTTCTCATAAATCTGAAAATCCTACAAGTTGTGAAAACTATCAAAACTTCCCCAATTCTTATATAATCTTACCAAATGAGCAAATCATATTTCATAACAAAGTTAATACACTACTAAAAAGCCTTTCTAAAAAATACAACATCTATTGATCGAACTTTAGTTCAATAAAAAGGAAAATTGAACATGAGTTGTAGTTTGACTACTCTTTAATATAATCCTCCCACATGGTACGGACAATTTCTTCACGCCGAGCATGCATTTCCGATCAGACGAACCAACATTGTTACTTTAAGTCAAGTTTTACATTTAAAAAATATATCTACCAACTTATGGATCTAAATTTTCAAAAATATAAATTTATGGGTCAAGTTTTACATTTAAAGAAATTTAAAATCCCAAATCCTACGTTTTGGAGAATTTGAGATTTGAAATCATGATATGAAGTTGAAGTTAAAATTTTATGCAAATTTCGTAAACAAACGCTAATTTGAAATCATGATTTCAAATCGCACGGCTAAACGCCTACTAAGAAAATTTAAATTAAATTATTTTTGAATATGAGAAGGACCATCCCTTTTGAAACAAACTTAAAAAGAATATAATATCACACAAAATGATACTTCCCCGTTTGAATTTATTTGTTTTACTTTTCTTTTTAGTCTATTTCAAAAGGATGTCTCTTTTTTTTTAACAACTCTTCAATTCCAACTTTATACATGGCATATTTAAAATTCAAGATTAAAGAATATTTTAATACATTCTACATGCATATTTTAGTTTAAGATCACAAGATTTAAAAATATTATTTCCTTTTTAAATTGCGTGTCAAATCAAATCTGGACAAATAAATTAAAATTGAAGGGGTAAAATTAGAGTAAATAACTTCAAACTTGAAACCCAAAAAACAAGAGAGTCGGATAGTAAATTGGGGGAGGGAGGAGGTTATTTAGGGAATAAGATGAGTGGGAATTATTGTGGATCAGGGCCATATCAGAGGGTTTCAGAAAAAGGAAAGGGGAATAATAGCAAAAACAGGGGGGAAAAATTCCAGAATAGTCCAATCCAAGGGTACTAAAAGGCCCCACTCTTTGCCACATTTTGCTCTTCGACCCACCAATGGTCAATTCTTTTCTGACTATGTACCTCGTATTTAATATGTTCCCTTCCTTAGTACCACTCTCACCTTTTCAGCGTGTGTATTTCACTTTCCTTGCCCCCATATTTTCATTTCAACCCCCCCCCCCCCCCCCCGCCAACCCACACACACAAAGAAAAAAAATGAAGTTAAAACAAATGTTCTTTTGCCACCCGATATTTGGTACTCTCTTCGTCTCAATTTATGTGATATAATTTGACTAGACACGGAGTTGAAGAAAGAAAGAAAGAAAGAAAGAAAGAAAGATTTTTTGAAACTTGCGGCCTAAAATAAACTTAAGATATTTGTGTGACCGTAAATCGTTTCATTAAGGGTAAAAGGGGAAGTTTCAAGTTAAATTATTTCTAAACATAGAAATATGTCCTTCTTTTTTTTAACAAACTAAAAAGAAAAGTGCCATCACATAAATTGGGAAAGGGTGGAGTATCTTGTTTGGGGCTTGACTAATTCGGATTCGCCGGAAATCCAATTTTGAAAAGTAAAACATTTTCTCTACAAAAGGTAATTCCATACTTCCTGGCTCGAACAAGAGAGGGCTTGGCGGTAAAAAATACTCCCTCTGTTTCAATTTATATGAACCTATTTTCTTTTTAGTCCGTGCCAAAATAAATGACCTCTTTCCTAATTTGAAAACAAATTCACTTTATGAAATGATTTACAGCCACACAAATATTCAAGACTTATTTTGAACCACAAGTTTCAAAAGTCTTCACTCTTTTTTAAATGTCATGCCCAGTCAAATGGATTCATATAAATTGAAACGGAGGGAGTACATGTTTTATTTAATGAATAAAAGAACAAATTGTGGTAATTTTAACTTATTAGAAGAAAAAATTTAAGACAAAAATAAGTAAAGAACCATGTATATTCATTCTCCATTATGTATGAGGCGAAGGAAACTCTTATATTGGGTTTAAATGCAGTATACTAGACATAAACCTAGTCTAGATTTCTATATTCCGATATAGATAAAAGTGACCTTGAAGTTTAACCCAAATTGTCATGACATTTTGATGCCCATATTGTGCAAATGTAGCATACGGAAGTGTTAAATAAGTTGACAAGTTCGTTTCTACTTGATACGAATTCTTAGAAATAGAAAAAAGGCATATTGGTACCTCAATGTTTCTTGGTATGTATTAGCTGGAGAAATGGACCCATCACTGGTTTGTGTTTCACTTCCAAAATTAGTCATCAAACTATAAAAGTTGTTCCTTTTTTTTCCTCCTGCATGTAGTTTATATGAAAGGGAAAATAAACTTAATTAGTCTGCTTGTGCACATTGTGTCAGCTATATACTTTTCTCTACAACGATGGAAATAGCACAGAAAGTTTCTTGCAATATGTAATTGTGAACTCTACATCTAAATGTCTCTTTAGGTTATAAATAAGACATTACTTAGTTTTTGTTTCAAATCTACTCTTGCCCTTATACTGATCCATACTAATTTTTTACTGGTGACTTATCTTGACTCTTGAGGACAAATAATGGACGATCTAGTTAAATAACCTTTGATTAATGATATTAGATGATTTTTAAATATTCCAAAATCTTAACTAACACTTCAAATGGACGAGAGGCATGTAGTAGTACATTATATTTTTATGGGTGATTAATGGAAAGACATAATATGCATACACTTCTATTATTTAACTATAAAAGTATAGATATTTTACCTTATCTATTACTTAAACATAGTAATTAAATTTACGAATAGTTACACCAAATACATATAAGTTTTTCTTATAAAAAATTGTCAAACAAAAAATGGAAGCAAGGGTAGGGTGGGGAAAGAATTCAAAAATATTACTATTTCTTAACCCTTGTAATTGAAAAATGCATTAATTTTAAAGTTTACTTTAGAATTTAAAACTTCAAAATATCATTTTCTAAATGGGACAACTACGTATATATACATCTTAAGGAAAACTATTTACGCAACGTGATAATAGTTTTATATTTACAAAACATAACATTACAAACCCTATACAAATGTTTTTAAAAAAAATTATGAAAGTTGTATGAAATGTGTATATCTCGCTCAAGGCTTAAAAAGTTCGCTCAAAATTTAGTGTATGAAAAATGTATAAAATGTGTATATCTCGTTCAAGGCTTAAAAAATCCGCTCAAAATTGTGTGTATGAAAACAATATGAAATTTGTATCTCGCTCAAGTCTTAAAATTTTGCTCACATTTTCGTGTATAAAGTTCATGTTAGATTTCTGTAAAATTAATATAGCTACAACAACATTGTATACAACTTTGATAAAACATTCAAGATTTAAAATAATCGCTCAAATTTTTGGGTATGAAATGTGTATATCTTGCTCAAGGCTTAATAAGTTCGCTCAAATTATATGTATGAAGAACGTATGAAATGTGTACATCTCGATCAAGGCTTAAACATTACGCACAAAATTTTACGTATGAGAATGGTATGAAATGTGTATATCTCGCTCAAGACTTAGAATTTCATTCACATTTTTCGTATATAAAATTCATATTAGGTTTCTAGAAAATTAATACAACTACAACAACATTGTGACACATTTCATACAATATTCAAGGCTTAAAGTTTTCGCTCACAATTTTGTGTATGAAAATTATATTAAAAATTTCACCCACACATACACATTTCCTACATTATTTATACAAAAAATATTGAGGTAATGTTTAAGCCTTTGAGCAACAAAAAAAATATAATAATTATTTTTTAAAAAAATATTTAAAAATTATTTAAAAAAATATATATTTTCTAAAAAAATGAAAAATATATAAAAATCCGTCATGTTTCCTAATATATCGTTATATTTTGTAAATAAAAAAATTATGTATATATTTTGTAATAAATGTTTTTAAGTATTATGTTTTTTTCTAAATTGATAATTGAAAAGTGACCGATAAACAATATTTCTATGGCGGAGGAAAGAAGTGCCTAGGTAGGCCAGCCCAATTTGCTTAGGATGGAAGGGCTAATCAACCTTTTGGTACCCAACCCCACAATCAACTCGAATACGTGCATTATTAGTCAATTCTTGGAGTGGGTTTCCAGAGGCAAAGCCTTCCTATAATGGAAAGGAAATTAGTGGGGTTCTGTTTCCTCAAATGGAATTAGTAGTGGGCCTTCCTCTATATATCCCTCCTTCACATAGCCCAACCCCACACCCCCGCCCCCACGCCACCCAAGACCCCCCTCCGCCTACTCTTTGGCTTATTTTTGTGTATTTAGAAGGGATCCTCATATTTTTAGCTAGTCGCACTATAAGAAAAAAATATTTTTGTTACTATAGATAGATTATTATTGCAAAAAATACTTTTGCAACAATATTTTTTTTATTGCATAAACTTTTCCAACAACTGTTATTGCAACGACATGTAACAAATTTTTTGTTGTTGTCAAAAGTATTTTTTGCAACAACAACCAATACTATGACAATAAAATTAAATTGGCAACAAAAAAAATTATTTTTAAAAGATTCATCATATATGCCTCTAATAAAACTAAATTATTTTCAAATATTGAATTTTGCCAACTATATATATTATTTTTGTTGTCAAAAAAGCTATTGTCATTTCTGTACTTTTTTGTAGCGTCGGTTGAAAAACTTTCACTATATTCTTCATATTCACATATAAGTGATTCATTGCAATTACATTGATTTTGTGCTATCATTGATTACGTGTAATGTTTTAATCCAAACTAAAGATAATCAAGTTAAAGTTGAGAAAAAAAATTGTTACTAAATATAGTTTTTGGAATTTAATTACAGCATTACTTGTAAATGTTGTCAAAACGGCCTAAATCAACTACGACTTGCAAAGCTCACATAGACGTAATTATCGACTACAATAACATTTGATTTGTAAGCTTTACTTGATACATTGAAAACTTAATCAAGCTCGATAGTTAGAGTATTAGGTTAGATATATGTCCTTGCGAGAGCTTCGATAATTGACCGAAGAAAATTTTGATCGTAAGCTTCACCTTTCTCGAAAGTTGAACGGACTTTTTGAGATCTATCAATCTAGCTATTTACTATGAGCTAATGTTAGTTACCTTCTTCGTTAACTAGCTAGATAAGTTAATAGTAATAAGTTTGAGAGACACCACGGAGTCTACAAGATTCACATGTCATATATAAACAACAGCCCGGTGCACTAAGTTCCGCTTGCGCGGAGTCCGAAAAAGAATCAGACTACAAGGGTCTATTTTATGCAGCCTTACGTTAATGGAAAATAGGCATATATACAAAGCGGAAGCAAACAACCAAGATCATATTCTTACATGTAAACTAGACAAACATAATCAAACACGAGATTGTAACACTAACCTTTTGAAGCTGTTGCACAAATCTTTAATAGCAGTCGTACTCTCCAGGTCTACGATCTTCTGCTGTGTATCCTGAACTTCTATGAACAAAATACTTGAGTGGCAAGTACTGCGGCTAAAGAATGAATCTCCCTTAGGGTTGAATGGCTTTCTTTATATACACACGTTTTTAGGGTAAAACCCTAGTAAAAAACGTGTAGCCCTTTCCTTGCCCACCAAGGATATTATTTTTCCTTTTATTTTCCTTGTTCTAGAATATTCAGGCACAACAGGGACCACAGAATTAATAATGAGGCTTCCTATTGCGGTATTAATTCGGAATATGAGTGAATTAATCTTACCACAATAAATTACAATTTATTCCACTAAAAAACTGTAACTGCACTCCTCTGTTTAATTTTGAATCATTCATCAAAACTTATTTAACTCCCCATGTTAAGATTACAGATACCAATCAAATAAATTAAATTACTGACAATTTAATTCATCGACTAATTTAATCCTTCATACTTCCGCTTAACTTATTTCATGTCACAGATACAAAATCTACCTGCAGGGTTTTCACATGAAAACTTATAAGCATCCATAAAGGGGTATCATCAATCTCAAGGTCGAGACATGGATTCTATCAACTAATTGTTATTTCACAAATGCACTTTGCCATTATCCAATTTTCCAGGAATACATTAACTCGCAGTTGAGTCGTACATTTTAATAAATCAAAATAATGAACGAAGCACATTGATCATAACAATCATATCAAGAATAATAGTATAAGTACATTTAATGAGCTGATGTTGTTTTATTTATGCAATACAAAAACACTTATCTCTACTTGGTCCGTTCAATACACACAAAATGTCCTAGCATAAGAAGTTGGAATAAAACCATTCCCATAATCAAGATAGATTATATTTTAATCTTATGCTACAATCATCAAGATACTTTGCCCAGTTTCATCTTTGATTGTGAACATTAATTTTATAATTTATAAGAACCGACAATTTAATCTTCTGCGCATGAGCTAAAGCTCCATACACCAAATCGTCTACTATATAAGTAAAGGACACACATATGAACAAATGATCTATTTATAATAAGACTTTATTGAATTAAATAAATAAATAAACAACTGTTCCAAAAGGAATAAAACATAATAAAACATAATACTATAATCAAACCGCATGGTTAATAGTATATCCTAACATACGTATCCTGCATGTTTGCAAGAGGTTGCTTCCGTGGGTTGCTAAGTCCCGCTTGCGCGGAGTCCGGAAAAGGACCGGACCACAAGGGTCTATTTTATGCAGCCTTATTGACACCCAATTTCGTCCCTCCTTTATTCCAATCTATTTCCTTGGGCTTCTAAATTTATTGGCGAGCTAAACATTTTTTACTATTAATATCGTTATTTTCATTTTTCACTATTACTAGCATTGCTTTATCACAAAATTTCAAAATGGTTCGTCATCATTTTATTTTCAGATTTTGTACTCGTTAAATTAATGATACTTTATCAAGTCCTTTATTTTCTACATATTAATCACTAATTATCATAGTATACATTGTACTAGTTATTAAATTAGAAGCCCAAAAATAATTTAAATAAAGGAGGAAGGATCCATATTTTCAGCCAATTAATGGCCCAAACAATCAAGCCCATTTCATCCAAATGGAGTAGCCCACACTCTAAATTCACCACTTAAGCAACCAGCCCATTACTTCACTCGACCCGGTTCAGCCCATACCCGCTAACTACCCGACCCGATCCACCTTTTTGTCATTAGTTCATCCTCCAAACAAACCTAGCTGACTTCTCATTCTCTTTCCTCTCAGCCCTTGTCATCTTCTTTCCTCTCGTTTTCCCTTCATTTCTCTATACGATCTTAGTAAAATCAGAGACGATTTTCGCGATTACAGGCCATGCATGGCCACCTTGGGAAAATAATTTAATGATCGGCCTTCTCTCCCTCAGATTTTCAACGGTTGAAAAATTTGGGTTTTGTTTTCTTTCACTATCATCTGCTCGGAATCTGAAACCACTTTAATGATTTTTCGTCCATTTGTGAAAGGAAAATATTTTCCTTATCAATTTATTTGTATTTCTCGAGCACGGGTTTTAAATGGATTTTGTCCATTTCTATGGGTTCTGATCGAGTAAGTTAAGATGTAGACAAAAATCTGAACGTTAAACAGAAAAGACCCGCCCAAATTTTCAAACTTGTGACACCCTTTCGACATTTTTCGATTTTGAAATTTTAATACCAAACCCTAGCTTTGGTATCCTATAAATGGTCAATTCTTACTTCGTTAGAGAGAGGTTCTTTTCTTCAGCAGCTCCAACTCTCTGAACATACAAAAAACTTCTAATCAACAACTTTAAAGTTTAGTCTTATTTGACTGGAATTCCAGTTTTCAATAACATTTCGATCGAGTCTAAACCTCTGTCTGTTCTTCTTTTCATCAGTGTTTGAGTGCTCGAGAGTACGTCGGAGACTCAAAGCCCAGTTCACTGTACCCGAAGAAGGTCCGTGGATTCCTCTTTCCTTCTTTATTTTTGGTATTTTCAGTTTCTTAGTTATTACGTGTTAGCTTAGATTACTGTCCGTATGATTTAGCATATTGTAGTGTTAAGTTCAGTTTGTGGCTCTGTGAAGTGTGTTTATATACTAGTATAATAAAAATGGCTGTGTTTGTTTAGTAGCTAAGTGTGCTTTAATATGTTGGGTTAATTTAGTTTATTTAACCGTGTGGATTATTATGAAATTATTATTGTATACTTTATGTGTTACAGTCTATTATGTTAAGCATTGTTAATTGTTAGTTTAGCCTGTTTAGTTTCTTTAGCCCGACAGTGTTGTGTTGAAATCATGTTTAGGCTTGAAATGTATATGTTCTGTTGCGGCTTAATATCTCCGATTAGTCTCTTAACTCTGCGTTTCTGTTTTATTTAGAGTTCAACATGGCTTAGTTGATTTTGTAAGCGTCGTAGCTTTACTTTGTTTTGGTCTGTGAATTGTGAAGTATGAATCACTTATGATTTTAGTGCTCTTTATCTATTCAAAAAATGACTTAGTATGGGTTGTTAGATTATGTGAATTAGCCTTCGAATGCATATGTGTTTAGCTTCACATTCCTGTTTTCAATTTGAGTATGCTCTTGTCTTCAGTCGAATAGTCAGCCTCTGATTTTTCTTTTCGTAGCTTAAAAGGGATATTTTCTCTGAAGTTATAGTTATGTAGCTACTGGTCTGGCTGCTTTAATATGTAAGTTATGGCCCGGATGCTTAAATATAAAGGTTTGCCCACTGTATAAATACGAAAGTTATGTTCAGTTTGGTCTGGATTACTGCAGCTTGCTAGTAGGCCTAAAATAAATATCACAGTCCCGTCTTACTCGATTGAATGTTGACTGTTTTGTGCTTAAAATTGTTCATGGCTGTTGATTAAAATACTGTCTATTGGCAATTCCCCATTCTGCCTAATTGCTAAAAAAATCCAACATGTATATATGAAGAAACCTTAGTTATCTAGACTAAGGAATACTAAAATATGATATGCTGCTTTTTGTCATGTTATTCTGTTCAGTGTTCTTCAGCATGCCTTTATACATGTAACAAGTGCCTAATTGCATCAGTTATAAACTTTGTATGTGAATGTGGCGAGATTGGTGATGTGCCATTTGTTTTTCTTTTTGTAAGTAGTTGGTGGCGATATATTTTGATTGCTGAAACAAATAGCCAACTGAACCATCCCCTAATCATTAATACCAACCACAAAACAATATTGGGACTCAAACGATGAGTTGATCATTTCTTCATCTGTTTACCTTGGTTTTCATTTGAGATTACGTTCCAGACGTTTGAGATGGTTGCGTTTTTTTAAGGAGTATTTGATTGGTATTCTGTATACGTCTATCTGTTGTATTGGACAAAGCTATTTCTCCTCCTAACTATTTTCTTTATATATTTTTTTGCATGAACAACCGGAGCCGAAGAGTTTCACTTTGAGACTCAACGACACCACCATTACGTAGAGTCCACATACTCTTACTCTTCCTGGACTTTGCACTGCTTGAACAACGAACTACATAAGAGATTGTGTCCTTCGGTTAAAGCCGGACATGGCTATGGGTCATCTTATTCATTTCTGCTTGTTTTCACTTTACTTGGTTGGAATGATTTTTATCTTTAATTATGTGTTTCCCATTATAAGAGACTAACAATATAAAGAAGAACTTTTTTTTTTTTTTGTTATTTGTTACCATTTCTTAGTAAAAACAATATGTGTGGAAAATGTAGAATCAATAAATAGCAATAACAACAATAGTTATAAACATTTATGAAAAGTGGACAAATATCAGGGAGCCTAAGTTTAATGGGATATGAGTAAAGAGGATGCAGAAGTGCAAAAAATAAACGCTGCCAGTTTTAAAGCAAAAGAAGAAGAGATTGTTAAAAAAGATAAAAGAAACTGGAAATTAAAGAAGGTTCAAGCTCAGTTAGTCGTACTGAAGGGAAAATTAACGTGGGCTATTATTTATGAGGAATTAGAATGATTATTTGACCCAATGAAGAAAGAGGTTTGGTCAAAATCCCACTAAACATGTTTTTTTTTTTTTAAAGTGTCAATTGGTTTCAAATACAAAGTTAGTCACTGCCTTTCACTTTTAAACACTAATTCCCACTCCTCTTAGTTTAAATCAATTACCTTATAGGTTAATACATAAATTTTACAACTTCACAATTAGCCTTTTTGATTAATTTAAGTCCGGTCGGTTAACCATTGTTAATGGATCTTAAAGGATGCCTAACACCTTCCCTTTAGACTAGTTGAACCCTTACCTAGAATCTTAAGTTTCGTAGACCTTAAACGGAGTTAACTTTAGATAATTACTTTAATGAACTTTTGGTGTGCTAATTCACCATAAATAATTAGGTGGCGACTCCCTAACTTTAAATAACCCCAGAATTACCGGAATGTTGTAAACTATTTTGACTTTGGTTAAAATAGGGTATAACAAGCCTTACGTATCCTGCATTTCTGCGAGAGGTTGTTTCCACGGCTCAAACCTGTGACCTCCTGATCACATGACAATAACTTTACCAATTACACCAAGGTTCCCCTTCTCACATTTTGTTTGAGTCAAAAATCGTACTTTGCCCAAATAGTTAAAAAGTCAAATAAGGTTAACCACAGTTGGTAGTAATTTGATAAAAATGGTTGAATTAACACAAACGAGTTATTAAAGGTTGATAAAGAATAAGTAAATAAAGGGAAAAAGTAACTTATGCCAATTGTGATGAATAGTAGTAATGGACTTCCCCTTTGCCAAGAATGAGCAAGAGCTTGATGACAAGAGAATCAAACAATAATAATAAGCAGAAAGTAATCAATAATAATCTCCTTTTTAGTAAGTATTCGATGCCTAGATATACAAGCGAAAGTACTATTTATAGGTATCTGGTCCTAACTGGTGCCTTTCCCGTTGTGTGTATGTAACGACAATCATTAATTGCTGAATTCATGATTATCATTTAATTCCTTGATTATAGCTGTCAGAAATCGTTTCGCTGTTACTGCAGTAACTCTATTTAATGCGTAATCAAGAGGGTCTCGTATGTTGTTCCCGTTGGTGTTCTCTTCATTGACTATATCTTCAGTATCAGCTACCTCTTCATAAATGTTATGCTCGGCATTATCATTAGATCTTTCTACGCCATTGTTTTAACTGATATGTGTCAGTCACATGTTGGTCCACGTATTAGGTGCGATTTTTACCCAAACAGATAGTCCTTCAATTTTCCGGGTTCATCACAAAGATGTTCTCGAAGAATTGTCTTGCCTATTTTTATCAATCTTTCCTTGATTAGACATTTGAATGGTTTCATTGTGGAATAAGAAACGTTGTTACTGACATTAGATCGTGGCCCACTACCGTGATGGGTACATGGCATAACTGCAGAAGTTGAAAAGACTCGCATTGATTACGAAGTCAGACGTAGGCATGTGGTCGTTGCCATGCCCTTCATTTTCTCGCAGGTTCCTGATGCAATAACGATTCCTCTATAAAAGCAAACTTTTACCCGCTCATTTTTTTTACTTCCAATTCACGCTTCAATTTTTGAATATCTTCGCTGCTTCTTCTTCTTCTTTAACTTCTTCGACTTCTTTGAATTCTTTGATTTTCTACCATTTCTTCCCCTTCATATCCTCAAAATATTTCACCAGAAAAGACCGTCATTGTTAATGCTCTTCCTCCCAATGTGGGTATTAAAAAACGTAAGAATATATTGCCTCCTAAAAAATTTATGGGAGATGCTATTGCTGCTGCTGCTGTTTCCAGGCCTTCATCTTCACCGCCTTCTAATGTTAGTGAAGATGAAACTGACATAGTGAATGTGAATTTGCCTTCTGTTAATAGTGTTCATTCCGAAGAATCCTTCACATACTACAGATTTAAAGATTGTCCTTTCAAAAGGCGATAACCGTGATGTTTCGGAGCTAGGTGGGGAAAGGATGGTCTTAGTTTCTTCAATTATTTCTCGTGTCACTGAGCATTCTGTTGATTCTGTTTGAAAAAGGTGCCACTGGACAAATCGTGATCTCGACATCGTAGTTCCCGGAGAGGATATGTCCACAACTACTCATCTTCCGGGATATTCTGCGGTGTACATCTATCCTTTTACTATCGGCTTTACTTTACCTCTTTCGCCGTTGATAGATGAATTTTGCCGCCGTTTGAAAATTTGTATGACACAAATTACTCCCGAGGTTTGGCGATTATTTCAATTACTTGAGCATGATGTTCATCTTGCCAGAGTAAATATCACTCTCAATTATATTATATATCTGAATTCGATTCATTTTATTCGAGGCTCTATGATTATGTTTAGAGCTCAGGGATCCAGTTAATTGTTTGAAGATCCCGAGAACGGTCATGATTGGCGTTGGTTTGACGAATTTGTATTTGTCTCCACTGCTCAACTGGTGACTGGGGATGCCAGCACTTTTCCGGAGAAATGGAACGCGAGAGGTAATATTATTTTTCTTAATTTTCTTCATTCCCTCAGTCTTCTCTTTTTAAAATTCTCCTTTGTTCAACAGCTTTTAACCCTAGATTGGTTAAACCTTCAAACATAAGAGAGTTTACTCAAGCCGTGATTCAAGCTTTGGCGAGTGTCTTTATAGGGTCTTCGTACTCTCAAAGACATGAAGCTGGACGGAGCCTCTGCGAAAGGTAGAGTCAAAGGTATTGAAGAAATACCTTGCTTTGTAATGGCAAAAGAGTTTATCATATATTCATTTTATTTTTCTTAAGTCCTTCGAAAAAGGTGAAACACGTAGCAAAGAAACAACTGGCTCTTTCGAGTGACGCAGGGTCGGCATTGGAAAAAATAAGATCCTTTACTAGTAAGAGATTTAATACCAAAGTTAAGGATTCTAAGGTTGTTGATGAGCCTTCCTTGAAGAAGAAAAGATTGAGAAAATAATTTCTTTCAGAATCGTCAGATGCTATTCCCGAGAAGAGGGGAGGTATGCCAAGTGAGTTCAGGCTAATTGATGAGAGTACTAATTCTGAAAAAGAATCTTCTTTAGTTTTATACCGTAAAAGATGTCTTAGCTCAGTATTCATAACCTGCAGGGGACCCATGATGTCCATGTATCACCCATTCCAGATCCACTCCTCGAACCCGAGCACAAACCTCCGCCCCGCAACGAACCTCCATCATAGGACATATCAAAGTACCTCTCCTTTCCAAAATGATCCTCGGACCACGAGCCCATAATCTAGGCCACTGAGTATCTTTCCATACCTCTTACAGAATAGTGTTTCTTGCCTTTCCAATATCAACAATCAACTCATCATTTCATGTCACAATACCCTTGAGAAGATTATATTAGCTTCTCATCATAACATGTCTACTGTAGAAATGACACAAGAATAATGGCACGAAGCCTACACAATCAATCAATCACATTCACGTAGGAATTAAACTGCACAATACCATGCATGAAAACTAGACATGTTTTCTCCTAAGGAGATCACCAAACATACAATCAACTAACCAAAGTCTAACTTAAGTAAACCGTAACCTACCTAAAAGTAGAGCTGGAACACGCAGGTTACTCTGCTACAACCTTTCCTTTCCTCAAAGCCTCAATACGTTCACGGTCTAAAAATAGAAGGCTCAATGAGTCACAATGCTCAATTTACAAACACCAAATCAAGAATAATCTCCTTCTTCAAACTCAAGATCTCAGACCTTGTGGTCCGCATACTCCTTCTGCTATTCTGCGCTGCCAAAAGCTTAGCTTGAATCACCTTCACCTTCTCTGGGGACTCTCTCAGAAGGTCAGTACCCCACAGTCTCACTTCGAATGCATTAAACCATCCAATAGGAGACCTATACCTTCTTCCATACAATGCCTCAAATGGGGCCATATCAATACTCTAGTGATAGCTATTATTGTAAGCAAATTCAGCTAAGGGCAAGAATAGATCCGAATGCCCACCGAAATCTATCACACACGCACGAAGCATATCCTCAAGAACCATAATAGTCTGCTCAGACTGCCCGTCAGTCTGAGGATGGAAGGTTGTGCTAAGATCTAACCACGTACCCAACTACTCATGCAAGCACTCCCAAAACCTGAATGTGAACATGGTGCCCCTGTCGGTCATGATGGAGATAGGATCCCCGTGGAGTCTAAGCACCTCCCGAATGTAAACTTTAGCCAATTTTTTCGCATCATAAGTTATTTTCGCCGGAATAAAGTGGGCAGACTTAGTTAACCTATCAACAATAACCCAGATAGAGTCAAACTTCCCTAGCATCTTTGGGAGACCCACCACAAAATCCATAGCTATTCTCTCCCACTTCCACTCGGGAATGGGCATCCTCTGCAATGTACCCTCAGGTTTTTGATGTTCATACTTCATCCTCTACTATATCACGCTTTATCCTAGTCTACCTGTTATGTTGCCTCAAATCACGATACATCTTAGTGGCACTAGGATGGATAGAATACCTCAAACTATGAGTCTCTGTCAGAATGGTCTTAATCAAGTCGCCCACACGTGGCACACAAACTCTCCCCTTGATCTGCAGCACGCCCTCCTCATCAATCACGGACTCTTTGACCTCACCGCACAACACCTTATCACGTATTTTACATAGCTTAGCATATTCGAACTAATTAGCTTTAATCTGCTCTAAAAATGATGACTGAGCCTCAACACAAGCCAACACCTTTCCTGTGTTAGAAATATTCAGTCTCATAAAATTGTTAGCCAGAGTTTGCACCTATTTAGCCAACGGACGCTCAGAAGAGATCAAATGAACCAGACTTCCCATACTAGCCGATTTCCTACTCAATGCGTCAGCTACCACATTAGCCCTACAAAGGTGATACAAAATGGTGATGTCTTAGTCTTTTAGCAGTTCTGTTACACCTCGGCAATTTCATGTCGTTGCGTCGTTAATAGGTTAACGCAAGCTTAAGGTGAAAATGAAGCCCTCGCAGTTATAAAAGTGTATTTGGTAACCTTAGAGGATGCACGACAAGATATCTAAGTTATGTGACTTGATGGAACTAGATTCGTCAAGGGAAGCGAAGTATAAGTTGTGTTTGGGGAAGATTTCATGGTTATCAAACTAAGAATATTTAGTATGGTCTTTATGATGAGTTATAATGTCCGTTAGATTGTTAAGGATGTGTTACACAAGTACCAAGAAGGTTCCATAAGGATTTGAGATCAAACGAACGACGAGGACAAGTCCGGGGAAATGGTGGATTGTACGGTTATATATACGGATCGTATAATTCATATGGCTCGTGTATCTGACCTTAGAACCCTTCCAGAGAGGGGTGAAAAATTGGAGGAAATGTACTGTCCATTATACAGACCGTATAAATTATACGGTCCGTATAGTAGACCGTATATTTCGGGTCGGGTCCGAATTGTATTTTTATATATGTGTGATTTCTTCTTTGCTTTCTCATTTCTCACCTCACCAACACCTCTTAAACCTCTAGAACTTTCGCCATATCACACTAACACAAAGTCAAGAGAGAAATCAAGGATCAAACATCAAAGTTGGTAGAATCAACGGTGTGAATGCTTCCTAAGGGTTGATAGGAGTTAAGAATCTGTTTGGGTATTGAAGTTGAATTCTTCTCAAGTGGAGTATTCTCATCCAAAGATCATATCTACATAACCAAAGGTGATTTTTACGATTATTTCATGTTAATGATGTTGAGGAAGTAATATGTGAATGATGAGCATGATGTTGTATTATAGTTGTGGTTATGGAGGATCTTGAGGGTGAATTTGGAAATTGAATAACATGTAATCAAGGGAATTTATGTGTTATGATATTATGGGTGTTGCTATGATGTTTGGGACCTTTTTTATTATTTGAGGGAAAGTTGTTGAAACAAACGAAATGCTGCCCGATTTTCGTTAGCCTTATTCGCTTTAGTTCAGGATTAAGTATACCTTCAACAATCTAACCTTCGTACGAACCCCTTTGTATGTAGAATTGTAAGCCGGAAGGAGAGCTCTTAGTCGACATCGTTAAGAAGATGCAAGGTATGTAAGGCTATCCCCTTTTCTTTAAAGGAATGACTCTTGTTTCATAATTTCTTCCCTATACTTCCATGACCTTATTACATCCCTAAAGATGAAAGTGGAAGAACCTCAAGAACTTCTTATAAGATACGTTCCATAACGATAAGGTTGATGATGATGGCTTCATGATGTAGATATTTCTATGCTTATGATTTCATTGATACCATTCTTCATTGTTGTCTCGCCTCATAATATTAGTTTCTTCAAGGTGAGACGTATTGATGAGGATGATGCCATAATGTAATCAGAGGTTCATGACCTTATGTCACTCCGATAAGGTGCACTTTTGTTTGGGATCTCATGCATGCTACGTATATTATATGTATATATGATATGTATATGTATATAGGGGACATGGGTAAAAGGTGAGGCGCTATAGACGCATAGCCACCTGATCAGCTGTATCTTATGATATCATCCCGGACGCGGGATGCCCGAATGCGGGATATATGGGTAATGGATCAGGCCGTTCGTTCCGCGGCAATATATTGATATATGGATCGGGCTGCACGTTCCGCAGCAATATATGATATGGTGATATGTTTACGAGTATGCATGCATGACTCCGCCTTAAGAGGCAAGCAGTCAATGGTTATTTTCTTATCTTTATTTTATCTTCTTGTTCCTTTGTTATTTTATGATACATGCCTTACATACTCAGTACATTCCGGAGGTGCAGTTCTAATATATTCTTTTGTGTACGTACTTGGATCCTGTCCCATCCTCATGACTTCAGTATCTTAGCTAGAGGCTCGTAGATACTCATGTGTCCGTAGTAGCTGCTATGTGACCTTCATTGTATATTCTGTATATCATTCTTTTGTTGCCATTAGGGCTTATCTATATATATGCACGTGTTTTGATGAACATTTTATGATCAGATAATGATAAGCATCACCATGGGGACTATATGTGTCCGAGTGGGCAGGATAATGGTATGACGAACGGTGTTCGGTGGTCAGCTCCGGGTACTCGTAATGGCCCTTTAGATGGGTCGTGACAAAAGTGGTATCAGAGCAGTTTCGTCCTAGGGTGTGTCTACGAGCCGTGTCCAGTAAAGTCTTGTTTATGGGTGTGAAGCGTGCCACACTTATAAACAAGAGGCTGCTGCGCATTTAGGAATAATTATCGTCTTTCTTTTCATAGATCGTGCGATAGAGCCATAATGTAAGGTTTCCTTTATTCTAATTGTGCATTATGATTTCAGCGATGCCGCCAAGAAAGAAGCAAATCCGCACAATATTAAATGTCGCCGGGGATGGCACTAGTCGAGAACCTCCAGTTGAGCTGGGACATAGCAAGGCTCAGAGTGCTACTCCCTCGCATGCCACTCCCACTTCTATCTCTCCAGCAGCAGAGGAGCATGAGAGGGCCCCAGCTCCTCCCCCTATTGTTCCAAATCAGGACTTACGAGATGCCGTTCAGTTGCTAACTCAGTTAGTTACCGCGCAGGCTCAGCGATAGGGGGCAGGTCCAAGTGATAGGGCGACTAGTGCTCGAGCCCATGATTTTATGAGCTTAAATCCTTCAGAATTTTTCGGATCGAAACCGGATGAAGATCCACAAGGCTTTATTGATGAGGTATTGAGGACGTTGAGGATTATTCATTCTTCTGATACCGAGTTCGTGGAATTGGCTTCGTATAGACTCCGGGACGTAGCTGTTTTATGGTATAACAATTGGATTTCTTCAAGAGGGGAAAATGCACCTCCTCCAAAATGGCAAGACTTTGTGGATGCCTTTATTTGGCATTATTTGCCACCCGTGGTTCGTCGGCTCGCACCGATAAATTCCTGAATCTTAAGCAAGGGAATATGAGTGCCCGGGAATATAGTCTCTGGTTTAATTCATTGGCTAGGTATGCTCCGGACATGGTAGCAGACATAGGAGACCGGGTACATCGATTTGTAAGGGGCTTAGGGCCACACTTATTTAAAGATTGTGTAACAGCTACGCTACTGGAAGGGATGGACATCTGGCGTATTCAATGGCATGCCTAGAACCTGGAGGAGCAACAACAACCGCATAGGAAGAGCGAGATATGGATAGGGGACATGGTAAAAGGGCTAAATCAGCAGGTACTAGCAGTGAGTATAGAGGAGGCCAGGGGCAGCAATATTCCAAATACTCAGGACAGTCTGCATCCAGTGCATCTCATCGGTTTGCGGGTCGGGTCAGGGTTCGGGAGCTTCAGGTTCCCAGAATCGTGGTGATTCTAACCAGAGGAGACTACCGGTACCACGGTGCAATCAATGCGGTAAGTTACATTTGAGTCAGTGTCGCCGAGGCTCGGATGCTTGTTATGCCTGTGGTCGAGTTGGACACATGATGCGTGATTGTTCATTGAGGAGCGGCCGAGATGAGGCCCAGCCTACAAGTTCAGTAGCATGTTCTTCGATGTCCATACACCCCGTAGGGCAGGCTTTCCAGGTTTCATCGGGCCGTGGCAGAGGTAGAGGAGGATTCTCTAGTTCGAGCGGTCCCCAGAACCGTATCTATGAATTGACCGGACGACAGGAACTGGAGATCTCTCCCGACGTTGTAACAGGTATATTGACAATACCTTTTTATGATGTTTATGCATTAATTGATCCGAGCTCTACCTTGTCATATATTACTCCTTATATCGCTGGTCGTATCGGGATAAAACTCGAGCCAATCAAACCTTTTGAAGTGTCGACTCCAGTTGGTGATCCAGTATTAGCCAGACAAGTTTATAGAGACTGCGCAATTGTAGTGTGTGGCCGACACACTGTGGCTGATTTAATTGAATTAGAAATACTGGATTTCGATGTCATTATGGGCATGGACTGGTTAGCTTCCTGTTATGCAAATGTGGATTGTAGGGCCAAAGTGGTCCGGTAATTTCTGGGAGAACCAGTTTTAGAGTGGAAGGGTAACATTGTATCTCCAAGAGGCAGGTTTATTTCCTACCTCAAGGCAAGGAAGATGATTGCCAAGGTCTATATTTATCATTTAGTTCGAGTTCATGACATGAAAGCAAAATCTTCGACTTTTCAATCTGTTCCGGTAGTAAACGAGTTTCCAGATGTATTTCCGGTCGAGCTTCCAGGTCTTCCACCAGAACGGGAGATTGAATTCACTATCGATGTATTGCCGGACACTGAGCCAATATCTTTCCCTCACTACAGAATGGCTCCTGCATAATTAAAAGAATTAAAAGCACAGTTGAAAGATTTCCTCGAGAAGGGATTTATCAGGCCCAGTTCATTTCCATGGGGAGCACCTGTCTGATTCGTAAGGAAGAAAGATGGATCTCTGCGAATGTGTATCGATTATACGCAACTGAACAGGGTGGCAATAAAAAATAAATATCCACTTCCGAGGATCATCGATTTATTCGATCAATTGCAAGGAGCCAAGTGGTTTTCCAAGATAGATCTGAGGTCGGGATACCAACAAGTGAGAGTCAAAGAAAAAGATATTCCGAAGATGGCTTTTAAAACCAGATATGGTCATTATGAATTTCGGGTGATGTCGTTTGGCTTGACCAACGCTCCAGGAGTGTTCATGAATCTGATGAATGATGTGTTCAGGCCATTCTTGGATTTATTTATAATTGTATTCATTGATTATATCCTGGTATATTCTAATTCAGAGGGAGAGCATGCGGAACATTTGCGTACTGTCCTTGGAATTCTTCGAGCTCGCAAATTATATGCTAAATTTTTAAAATGTGAATTCTGGTTGAACTCTATAACCTTTCTAGGCCACATCATCTCAACTGATGGTATTCGGGTTGACACCCAAAAGATCGAGGCTGTGAAATCTTGGCCAAGGCCTACAACGCCTACAGAAGTCCATAGCTTTCTGGGATTGGCAGGATATTATAGGAGATTTGTGGAAGTGTCTCCTCTATTTTAGCACTGTTGACGAAGCTAACACAGAAAGCTGCTAAATTTCAGTGGACAGATGCTTGTGAGCGGAGCTTTCAGAAATTGAAAGACAGGTTGACTTCAGCCCCAATTCTGACACTTCCAGAAGGGTCAGAAGGTTATGTGGTGTATTGTAATGCCTCCGGTGTTGGGTTAGGTTGTGTATTGATTCAGCACGGCAAGGTCATTGCCTATGCTTCTAGGTAGTTGCAAAAATATAAGAAGAATTATCCGACTCACGACCTTGAATTAGCTGCGGTCATTCACGCTTTAAAGATATGCAGGCTCTATTTGTACGGTGTCCATGTGGACATCTACACAGATCACAAAAGTCTTCAATATATTTTCAAGCAAAAGGAATTGAACCTGCGTCAGAGGCGATGGTTAGAGTTATTGAACGACTATGACGTAAGTATTCTATAACACCCTGGTAAAGCAAATGTGGTGGCTGATGCCCTCAACCGTAAGTCCATGGGTAGTCGAGGTAATGTTCCATCACAAAGGAAGGAATTAGATCGTGAGCTCTACCAACTAGCTATCCTAGGAGTTTGCTTAATAGATTCGGGCAACACAGGAGTTAAGGTGCTTAACCTAGCTACTTCGTCCCTAGATACAGAAGTGAAAAAACGTCAATACGAAGATACCAAATTGAGGTGTTATAGAGATGCACGTTCCCAAAAAGAGAAGTCACCATTTGAGATCTCCGCAGATGGGATTCTTAGGTACCGAAACAGGTTATGTGTTCCGGATGTGGCGGGACTGCATCGTCAGATTCTGGAAGAAGCTCATTACTCCCGTTATTCCGTTCATCCGGGAGCGACAAAGATGTACCATAATCTCAAACTAATGTATTGGTGGGAAGGAATGAAGAGAGATATAGCTGAGTTTGTGACTCAATGTCCGAATTGTCAACGGGTAAAAATTGAGCACCAGAAACTAGCAGGGCTCTTGCAAGAAATGGAAATTCCAATCTGGAAATGGGAGGCGATCAATATGGATTTTGTTGTGGGATTACCTCGTTCTCGGTATAAATACGACTCAATTTGGGTGATTGTTAATAGGCTCACGAAATCTGCACATTTTCTACCGGTCAGATCTACGTATTCAGCGGAGGACTATGCTAGAATGTTTCTCAAGGAGATAGTCCGGCTTCATGGCATTCCTATATCTATTATTACTAACAGAGGAGCACAATTCACAACTAAATTCTGGAAATCCTTTCAAGAAGGATTGGGCACTCAAGTGAAATTTAGCACTGCATTTCACCCACAGACTGATGGATAAGCTGAACGCACTATTCAAATCTTAGAAGACATGTTGCGGGCCTGTGCATTGGACTTTGGTGGTAATTGGGAGGATCATCTGCCACTTATTGAATTTGCATATAACAATAGTTATCATGCCAGTATTCAGATGGCCCCTTATGAAGCCTTATATGGGAGGAAGTGTAGGTCGCCTATCGGATGGTTTGAAGTGGGAGAAACACAACTAATAGGCCCAGAATTGATCCAACAAGCGGTCGAGAAGATTAAGCTTATCCGAGATCGGTTAGTGAAAGCTCAAGCCGCCAAAAGTCTTATGCGAACAATCACCGTAGGAATTTGGAATTTCAGGTCAATGACTGGGTATTTTTGAAAGAATCGCCAATGAAGGGGATAATGAGATTTGGTAAGAAAGGTAAGCTCAGTCCTCGATACATTGGGCCTACAAGATTGTACGCAGAGTGGGCCAAGTAGCTTATTAGTTGGATTTACCCCCAGAGCTGAACTCAGTCCACCCCGTCTTCCATTATCGATGCTTCACAAATGTGTTGGAGATCCGACCAAAATAGTACCCGCAAACGACATTCAAGTCACTGAAAAATTGGCTTATGAAAAAGTGTCTTTTGCCATACTAGATAGACAAGTGCGGAAGCTTAGAAACAAAGAGGTAGCTTCAGTTAAAGTTTTGTGGAGGAATGATAATATAGAGGAGATGACTTGGGAAGCAGAAGAAGCGATGAGGTCTAAATATCTGCACCTATTTTCACCCCCAGAGGATACTCAGGATGAAACATTAGTGCTCCCAGGTATGAAATGTTTTCTTTATCGCATTTGGGTCGTGTGTGGCCATATTTCTTATTGTTAATGTTATAGCCCTGTGTGGCGATATTATTTTGGGTTGCTGTGACAGGATGGTAGTGCCAAATTACAGGGGAAACTCTGGCAAAATATCGGTAGAATTCCCGAGAATTCAACATTCGAGGACGAATGTTCTTAAGGGGGGGGAGAGTGTTCTTGATCAACAGTTTATGATCAGATAATGATAAGCATCACCATGGGGACTATATGTGTCCGAGTGGGCAGGATAATGGTATGACGAATGGTCCTCGGTGGTCAGCTCCGGGTACCCGTCATGGACCTTTAGATGTGTCATGACAAGTTCTATCCATCTCCGCTGTCTAAAGTTCAGATCTTTCTAGGTGAACACATGTTGCAAACTGCGATGGTCTGTATACACCTCACAATGGACACCATACAAGTAGTGCCTCCGGATTTTCAACGCAAACACCACCACTGCCAACTCCAGATCATGAGTAGGATAGTTCTTATCATGCACCTTCAACTGCCGAAAAGTATAAGCAATCACCTTCTTTTCCTGCATCAAAACAACACCTAAACTAGAACGTGAAGCATCACAGTAAACAATTAAATCCTTGCCCTCCACGACCAATGCTAGAACCGATGTTGTGGTTAATAAGGTTTTGATCTTTTGAAAGCTCACCTTACACTCATCGGACCACTGGAACGGTACCTCTTTCTAAGTCAAACGGGTCATATGAGAAGCAATAGAGGCAAACCCTTTCACAAACTGACGATAGTAGCTAGCCAGACCTACAAAACTACGGATCTCGATCATTGATGTGGGCCTAGCCCATTCCTTGATTTCCTGAATTTTCTGAGGATCCACCATAATACCCTCCTTTAAAATAACATGCCCCAAGAAAGACACAGAAGACAACCAGAATTCACACTTGGAGAATTTAGCATACAATTCCTTCTCTCGCAATACTTCAAGAGCAATTCTCAAATATTTCTCATGCTCTTCCGTACTCCTAGAGTGCACCAAGATATCATCAATGAACACTATTACGAATGAGTCTAAATAAGGCTTAAACATACTGTTCATCAAATCCATGAATGTAGCTGGGGCGTTCGTAAGCCCAAAAGACATAACCAAGAACTCATAGCGCCCATACCTGGCCCGAAAGAGGTTTTAGGAATATCCTCTGCCTGAATCATCAACTGATGGTACCCTGATCTCAAATCGATTTTAGAGGACATAGAAGCTCCCTGTAACTGGTCAAACAAGTCATGGGGAATGGGATACTTATTTCGGATAGTTACCTTATTCAACTGACGGTAATCAATGCACATACGCTATGACCCATCATTATTCTTAACAAACAACATAGAAGCACCCCACGAAGAGGCACTCGGGCTAATAAACCCCTTACTCAGAAGATCTTGCAATTAGTCTTTCAGTTTCCTGAGTTCTGCGGGTGCCATCGTATAAGGTGGGATGGAGATAGGATGAGTCCCTGGGTCAAAGTCAATTCTGAATCAATATCACGATCTGGTGGAATACCAGGCAAGTCCGCGGGGAACACATCCGCAAACTCGCGTACCATTAGAACTGAATCAAGGGGTGGATTATCTGCACTGGTATCACGGATATGTGCCAAATAAGCTAAAAAACCCTTCTCTACTAGCTTCCTAGCACGAATAAAGGATATTACTTTCTTAGGGAGGGGACTAAGGTTACCCTTCCACTAGAGTCTAGGTGCTCCGAGCATGGCTAGTGTAACAGTCTTAGAATGGTAATCAAGTATAGCATAATGCGGGGACAACCAACTCATACCAAAAATAACATCAAAGTCTACCATGTCTAATATCATCAAATATGCCCAAGTACTATACCCCATAAAAGAAATTGCATACGAAGGGTAGACACTATCTACTACCACTGAATCCCCAATAGTAGTAGACATAAAAATAGGGGTATCCAGACCCATATCAAAATAGGTAGATACATAGGAAAAAGTAGAACCCGGATTAAAAAAGACATAAGTCATACGGTCATAAACGAAGATAGTACCTGTGATAACTTCATCGGAGGCCTCAGCCTCGGGTCTACCTAGGAAGGCGTACAAATGACCGCTCCCCCCTATCGCATGTGAACCACCGTGATTACTATTTCCAGTATGAGCCCCGCCCCTGCTGGGCTGCTGACCGCCTCTACCTGCCTGAGGACCGCCTCGGTTAGGCTGGGCACCACCTCAACTCGCGGTGTGGCAGCCCCACCCTGTCGGTGCGCTATCCTTACCCCTGGATCTGGTGCAAATGGAGCTCGGGGAGTCTAATACTGAGTTCCCTGCCCACTATGTCTAAATTTGGGGCAATACCTCTTAATATACCCAATCTCACCACACTCAAAGTAAGCACGGTCCAGCGTAGGCCGCTAAACAGAAGCTGATGAAGCAATGTAGCCTCCATGCTGACCGGAAGGCTAATAATTTATCCCTGATGGGCCCCCAGCTGACACCTGCAGCAAGGACTGAACCGGGCGCCCTGAATATACCTGCGAACTCTGACCCCTTGATAAGGAGTTACTGAACATCCCACCCTTACGAGACTTCTTCTCAACTTGCCTTATATAACTCTCATGCCTAATCCCCTCAACGATATGGACATGCTCCGCTATCTCCTGAAATGAAGCTCCAGTGGCTACAAGCTGAAGAGCTGATAACTGCAGTCCGGTGTTCAACTCCTTCACGAACTGCCATATCTTCTTCCCTTCAGTGGGCAGCAACTTAAGAGCATAACGAGAAATTGAGTGAAAACGGGACTCATAAACAGCAACAAACGAGTTCCCCTGACCAATAGTAGCGAACTCATCCTTCCTTCGGTCCCTCAGAGTACGCGGAATGTACTTGTCCAGAAACACGGAGTAAAACTGAACCCAAGTCAACGAAGGAGACTAAGCTGGCCTACACCCCACATAAGCCCTCTACCAAAGCTTGGCATCACCCAAGAACTGGAAGGTCACAAACTCTACCCCATACTTATCCACGACCCCCATCTCATAGAGCCCTTTATGATAGTCGATGAAAAACTCATATGCGTCTTCTGACTCAGAACCATAAAATACAGGAGGCTTCATTTTAGTGAACCTCCAAAACAGATCATGTTCTGCACCAGTCATCACTGGCCCTGCAACCGGCCTCGGGAAGGCCTCAAAACACATAACCTCATCCAAGCGAGGTGCCATCGCTACTGCATGTTGAACCCCCGGAGCCTGTGCTCTGTCCGGATCTGGGGCCGCTGAACATGTGCCCCTACCTGCAGGACCCGCTGGTATAGCTCCGGTCTGTGCTAACCCATGAAACCAATGCAGCACCTGTGCCATAGCATATGGTATACCCCGAGCAGCTACAGCTCCTGGTGGAACTGGTATTGCGGCTCGCTGGGCTGGTGCGGCTACGTCTCCCGCTGCCTTATTAGGAACAACTGGAGGCATAGGGTCAACCACTGGGACGTCGCCACCAGCTGGGGCCGCCCTTCTGCCAGCTCCTCTTCCTCCACCTCTACATCTACCTGCTGCCGTGCGTGTTCTCACCATCTGCGAGAATATGAAGGATAGTCAGGCGTGTTCTCACTATCTGCGAGAATATGAAGGATAGTCAGGTACCAATTTGAATCAGCAGGTACCAATTGGAATCAAGTAGCACGAAAAAAGAAAGAAAAGGGAGTTTTCCTAGCGTTCGGCGGCCTCTCGAAGATAAGTGCAGACGTCTCCGTACCGATCTACAAGACTCTGCTAGACCTGTCCTTCTATGATGAGATCAACGAAACTAAAGCTCTGATACCAACTTTGTCTCGACCCAACCCGCCGTTACTGACACCCATCTATAACCTAGTGGGCGAACCAACATACATGACACCTATCCATTCCATCCGGTTTTATATTAACCAAGCTAAACAATTATTACTCATTTAACAACAAAAGTACAAAGTAAATCATGCCATAAATACTGCAATAAGTGCGGAAGTTCTAACTATTAAAAAGGTGAGACACGTAGTAAAGAAATGACTGGCTCTTCTGAGTGCCGCAGGGTCGACATTGGAAAAGATAAGATCCCTTACTGGTAAGAGATCTAATACCGAAGTTAAGGATTCCAAGGCTGTTGACGAGCCTGCCTCGAAAAAGAAAAGATTGAGAAAACAATTTCTTTCAGAATCGTCAGATGCTATTCCCGAGAAGACGGGAGATATGCCAAGTGAGTTCAGGCTAATTGACGAGAGTACTAATTCTGAAAAAGAATCTTTTTTAGTTTTATGCCGTAAAAGATGTCTTAGCTTAGTAGCCATGACCTGCAGGGGACCTATGGTGTCCATGTACCACCCGTTCCGGATCCACTCCTCGGACCCGAGCACAAACCTCCGCCCCGGAACAAACCTCGATCACGAGACATATCAAAGTACCTCTCCTTTCCAAAATGATCCTCGGACCACGAGCCCATAATCTAGGTCACATGAGTGCCTTTCCATACCTTTTACAGAATAGTGTTTCTTACCTTTCCAATAGCAACAATCAACTCATCATTTCATGTCAGAATACCCTTGAGAAGATTATATTAGCTTCTCATCACAACACGTCTACTGTAGAATTAATGACACAGGAATAATGGCACGGAGCCTACACAATCAATCAATCATATTAACTTAGGAATTAAACCACATAATACCATGCATGAAAACTAGATATGTTTTCTCCTAAGGAGATCACCAAACATATAATCAACTAACCAAAATCTAACTTAAGTAAATCGTAACCTACCTCAAAGTAGAGCCGGAACACGCAGGTTACTCTGCTACAGCCTTTCCTTTCCTCAAAGCCTCAATACGTTCACGGTCTAAAAACAGAAGGCTCAATGAGTCACATTGCTCAATTTACAAACACTAAAGCAAGAATACCCTTCCCTTTCCCCATTCTAAGAGTGGATGATTTTCTAATTCATAAACAACATATCAAGGCCCCTAGTATTCATTTAACGTCAATTTATACAATATTCTATCAAACATTCCCATTACAAACAGTTTTCTATGGCAAAGACACCATTTTTATAGAACCCTAGGTCTCAAATCACTTAGTTTACGATTCTAAAGGTTCAATTTATGACAAATAGCAACTAATCAATCCGTTTAAATAATAAATAAGAGATAATAACCCCAACCCATCATGTTTAGAAGGTTTATTGACATTCTAGGGTTTCTACTTCACTTTCACCATTAAAGACCCATGAAGATGATTACAATAACGAAAGGGAAGGGAATGATAGAATGAAAAGCAATGGAACTTACCTCTCAAGGTTATCTTGACCTAGCTTGAAAATTCTCTTAGGTGCTTGTTAGGAAGTGTGTTGGTGTTTTATGAAAAGAGAAAATAAAATTAAGTATATAAAATTCGGGCTCCTGTTTTACGTCGACCGCTATAATGGTCGTCACGCCACTGCAGCGGTATTGCTATAGTGGCCCACCATAAAATGGTTGTGATCGCTATGGCAGTCCATCTACCACTATAGCGGTACATTGCCCGCTACAGCGGCTACCAACGAAATGGACGGCCGCTGGAAGCGGTCCGAGTACCGCCACAACGGTACCGCCGCAGCGGTATTCCTACCGCCATGATGGATTTATGGATTATTTTGCTCGTCAATTTCATCTCTTCTATGACCCTGACGTTTATGATGTTGGCAGCACTTCCCTGATCAATAACAATACACTTAATATCAGTATCTAAGATGCGCAAAGTAATTACTAACCCATCATTATGCGGAAATTGCATATTATCGGCGTCGGCTTCATCGAAGATGATACAATCCTCAACGAGAGCCAGCCTATCCCTTTTTTTATTTATGGTTGTTACTCTTTTGAACTTCACACCTGAAGTGTAAGTGACTTTGTTGACGTCCAACCCTCCTGTGATGTTGACATCTACACCACCTGTAATAAAATTAACTACTTGCTTTGGCTCGGGAAGTGGTGGCAGCACTCTTTGCTCCCTATTCGAATAATATGCTTGTTTGTCTTTCTCCGAAAGCAACTCCGTCAAATGCCATTCTCTAAGACATCGGCGACTGCCAATTGCAATGCATGGCAATCCTCAGTTTTGTGACCATGTCCTTTGTGAAATTCACAGAAATTAACCGGATTTTTTTTACTCGGATCGGATTTCATTTTTCCCGGCCATTTGACCCTATTACTCAATTTGTCCAATGTTACAACTACCTCTGATGTCAAAACACATAAATTATAGTCTGTGAGTTTCAGAGCTCTGGTGTTGTAATTTCCTCGGGAAGTCCCTGCTGCTTCTGGTGATCTGCGCAGATATTGATTATTTCTTCGTGTGCCTTCATGACTTCCTCGTGAATAATATGGACCATAACTTTCTCTTCTATACATTCGATCTCTGTCACTTTTTTTGGAATAACTTCTACTTTTCTCTTCTATATATTCAATCTCCGTCGCTTTTTCTGGAATAGCTTCTACTTGATGTATCCTTAGTTGTTGATAATGATTTCCTCATGATCGGACTAATGATATCTTGTTCTATCCGAATTTTTGAACAGTATTGATAATATATATCGTCCCATGTCTTCGTCGGATATTCAACTAAGTGTTTGGCAAGATCCTTTGTTGTCGGTATTCCATCGGGACGTAACGCATGTCGGAATGCAATCCCAACCCAATTGTCTTCAATTCGCGGCAAGGTGTTGTGGTGTTTCTGGAAACGATGAATAAATTCTTGTAGAGTTTCATCCTTCCTTTGTTTGATGTTGAATATACCTTCCATTCTTTTCTCTGTTTTCCTTGCTCCAGTGTGTGCCTTCTTGAATTTATCTAACAATTCCGCAAAGGATTCAAACGAATTTGGGGATAGGCTTGCATACTAATATAGTGCTCCTCCCGTCAATACTTGACCAAATCGTTTGATCATAACAGACCGAGTCATCTTTGGGCCAGATCACAAGCCCGAATAACAGATGTGTAGGCAGTGATGTGATCTTGAGGGTCGGTAGTTCCGTCTTATTTCTTGATTTTTGGTAACTTGAAACTTTCTGGAACATGTTCTAAATCTGCAGAATCTTTCCATGGATGATATATGTAGTCACTATCATCCTCTTTTTTTATAGTGGGTGGTGCTGCAGGTATTCTACTGATTCTCTCAACGTGTTCTTTGAATTTTGCATATACTCCTCGAACCGTTGCAATATTGGTACGGGTATGATTGGGTTGATATCAGCATCGCCATGACCCGTTGCTTCTGCTGTTATGCCGAGATCACCAAACATTAGTTGGCGCGACGTTTAAGTTTCTTTGCTCAAGGGGCATTGACAGACTTGAACCAGCAATCCCGTTCAGTTGAAGTGGTCTTGAGGGATTTTGTCGCATTTCAACCATTATTTGTTTCATCACCTCCGCCATCTCCCCTTTCAGAAATTCTCGCAAATCACCTATCGGGATTGAAGCTTGATTTGGCTCCACCATTGATATGTTTCCTGTTGTCCAGGTAGTTGCGTCAACCAATCCTTCCTCATTGACGTTTCTGTTTTCGTCAATGGGTGTAGGTGTGGCTCCTGTCATATCTGAATGCAAACATAGAAGAAAATACCAAAGTAATAACGCTTGCGTAAACAGAGATCAAACTACAAGGCCAACTGTAGAATTTCCACAGACGGCGCCAAACTGTTTGAGTCAAAAATCGTACTTTGCCGAAATAGTTAAAAAGTTAAATAAGGTTAACCACAATTAGTAGTAATTTGAAAAAAATGGTTGAATTAACACAAGCGAGTTATTAAAGGTTGATAAAGAATAAGTAAATAAAGGGAAAAAGTAAACTTATGCCAATTATGATGAATAGTAATAATAGAATTCTCCTTTGCCAAGAATGAGCAAGAGCTCGATGATAAGAGAATCAAAACAATAATAATAACAATAACAATAATAAGAAAAATAATAAGAATAACAATAACAATAATAAGAAAAACAATAACAATAACAATAATAACAACCATTAATAACAATTAATAATAATAATAATAATAAGCAGAAAGTAATCAATAATAATCTCCTTTTTAGTAATTGCTGAATTAATGATTGTTATTTAATTCCTTGATTCTGGCTGTCAGAAACCATTTCGCCATTACTGCAGTAATTCTATTTAATGCGTAATCAACAGGGTCTCGTATGTTGTTCTCGTTGATGTTCTCTTCGTTGACCATGTCGTCGTATCAGTTACCTCTTCGTAAATTCTATGCTCAGCATTATCATTAGATTTTTCTACGCCATTATTTTAACTGACACGTGTCAATCACATGTTGGTCCATGTGTTAGGCGCGATTTTTACCCATACACGTCATATATAAATCCAAAAGTTCTGGACCCGAAAAAAGTGAGCAGCTCAAATATTTTATTGTTCTTATATTATCAGCTACGGACTAATTAATAGGGAGATATATACTTCAACGTACGTGGGGTGTGAATTAATTCTTTTCTTGCATGTGGCTAGAAAATGCAGAAGAAGCATACAAATGCATTTAACAAAGAGACTTCATATCTCATCCTCATACTCATCCACATAATGAGAGGAGAGGACCACCCTATTTTTGGATACATAATTGGTAAATTAATTAGTGCTGCCTGGTTGGTCGAGAATCATATGATTATTTTTGCGACCAACTTTATATTTTTTTACTTCTGATCATTACAGGTTGCTTCTCCTCGTCATAACATAATTGTTCATGAGAAATTTATTTGCATCTTCTATTAATAGTGTGGTTGGCGGTGCTTAATTAATCTTACACTACTATTTTGGACTAGCAACTCTGCAATTGGATGTTGTCCTTTTGCAGTTTTTTTGCCTATTTTCATTGGAAATGCCGTGTAACAATAACCCTATTAACAGGGTCCGTAATTAGGGGCTGTAAGCACTAAATTTGTTAGTTTCCATCACCTATATGTATTGCTGGTAATCAAATTTTAATTTGTACCACAATTTAAGTACTACCCAAGTAACCATTTGTAGAAATTTAAGATTTTTATTTTCTTTTCACACCTATGTGGATCTTTAAATTATTGCGAAGAGCAGATTTCTTGTGAAACAAAATATTTCTTGGACAACAGTATTTCGATAACTATACATATAGCATATATACCTGTAAAATATTAAGTTGTTTATTGTCAAAAAAACGAATATATACTTATAAAATATTGGTACTTTTATATTACATAGAGCCAACATAGCTCACAACAAAAATATTAAGTTGTTTATTCTCTTCTAGTTTATTCTCTCCATTCTTGTTCTGAAGAGTAAATCAAAGGGTTAATTACTGCTTTTCCTATTATTGCTGGCCTGGCTTTATCTCGCAAACGGGGGCGGATTTAGAGGGTGCCGAGGGTTTTCGGGAATAGTGTAGATTTTCTGTGTTTATGTACATATATTAACTTTCAAATACCTTGAACAAATGCAAAAATTTAGCTCAAGTGGTTCAGGGTATTCAAAATTGTCCCTAACGTCCTAGGTTGGATTCGCAGGAGTTTTATATTTAACTTTTATTATTTTTTTTCGAACACCTTGAGTAAAAATCCTGAATCCTGCTCGCAAACTCAAAAAGGTTTAGTTTTGCAAGGTGGTTCTCGTCGATTCACACGAGATTCCTCGTGTCTAGTCCACTCAAATTCAGTTTCAGCAAGACATGTGCTCTATTTCGAAACTCCCGGCTACAAGGAGTCCATTAGAGCTGTAGTCCATACTTATAAGATACTATCCATGTTGTGCAATATACAAGTGATCGTAAGAGGATGAATTGGTGTAGAGAGAGCATGAAAAATTAACACGAAATAGGAAACTAAATTATTGCGGTGTCGGCAGCAGGGCATAGGAATAGTTTTAGCTAGGAAAGGCAGGCAAATGATGCAAACATTACGATACAACACGAAATTCAATAATTTTTGTCATGTTAGCTAGTTATAGGACCCTTTTCATGAAAGATCATAAAAATATAACATAAAATTATTTTTTTCTTCTATTGAAATTGTAAGAGGGCATAAGAGATCATCTTCTCTAAATCATTCATACACACGCACATATATGTTTGTGAGAAGAAAGAATAATGATAAAAGTAGAAAAGAGAATCTATATGACTTTTTTACAAGAAACCTAAAAATAAAAATAGGAAATCAGTAATTAAAATACATGAGATTTTTTACAGTCATTTTGCTCTATTCAATTAATTGTAAATGAGTACAGGAGATCATTCCTCCTACGTATGGCTTCCAAGAAGTTTTCATATTTGTAGAATGCCCTTCATTTTAATATGAAAATTTATATTTTCACAGAGGTTTAACTATTTAAGGAGAGTACACGACTAAAAATCATCAAGAGTTCTTCACTTTAGTAAAAAAAAACGATTTTAAGTGCAAACAAACATATTTTGATCGAGTACCTTTTCTGTGCTCTTTTTCTCTTTCTCTTTGAACTTTAAATGATTTCCGTAACACGTGTAGCCTTTATGATAAAGATTAATTAACATTTTACCATATTAAACTTACAGTTTAGTGGTACCGTAATAATCTGTGATGTGATAAGTATGAGTCAATAAATCTCACTATTCGTTTTCTCTTTCCCTATTCGTTTTCTCTTTCCCTTTCCCTTCTTTGATCCCAATGTAATAGGAAAAAAAAAGCATAACAGTTCCATTTTAAGATTAGAGAGGAAACATAATTAGAAAAAAGATGGTTGAATTCACATTCGGCAATTCAAGGCTTCAAATCTCATTTTTGGAAATGACAGCTAAACCAAAAACCTCGTTGACCTACTTGCTTTCTTCATTTTCCTTAATTTACATGAAAGCATATAGCAACAGAAATACACGGGACTAAGATCATTTACGGCAATTAGAACAATTATTTGGTCATTCAGGAATTATCAGATAAGAAGATTCTTAGCCAAAATGTTAATAATTCTAAAATTCAATAAACACATGTCCTAAAAATGTGCAAGTGGTCCTCAATCGTGTAGTCTATTGCCTAAATGGTCCCTAAAACCTCGAGCTTGATGACTTTTCCCTTCTCATATATCAACTCTGCAAGTGGAAGAAAAATATAGTACATGTTATGTTTGTGCATTTCTAGAAGAAATAATTTACTGAGTTATACACAATAAATTGGAGGTGTGTAGTACTGTCGAAAAGAGTTCCTCCTAGAGATCTAACAAACATGGAGATCTATAAGTAACATCCATCAATTGGAAGAAAAAAGCCAGAGATCTAAGTTAAATGTTGCTTGTTTTCTTTCCTTATTCCATGCAACTCTGTGTTCTGGCTTTGTCAACTTACGAACTAAAATGGAAAGAGAGGGGGACCAATATAATGCCCATGCATATATATGATGAAGAAAGTAATCAAGTATGAATGCCCAATCCCCACCTAACACCCCCTTTTGCATATGTGCATGGTACGTGTAGTAGAAAAGGGAGTGCTTTAATTTCTCAAGTTAAGAACTTGTTTTATATGGGATATGCAGGGGTAAAGCAAGGATTTTCACTAAAAGAAGTCAAAATATAAAAAAAATAACACACGAAAACTTAAAGTGAATAAGATTCAATATTATATATATATATATATATATATATATATATATATATTATAAATTATTTATCTATTGACACTGCTTGACATGACAAGTGTGGCTCCACGACTAGGCATGCATTGGGTTCTTTTTAGCTATGGACCATGTCGACGACAAATTTAGGTTAGAAATTACTAAACAAGATGCAAATTTTGATGGACGTCTCATCAGAAATTGGCTCATAGTTAACAAAAATTTCGACGAAAAGTCTGCGACAAGCAAATTTCCGTCGAAAATTCGCATTTTTTAGTAGTGAGACGCAATTGCTTTGCTCAATAGATTTATGTGTCCAGCTTGAACAATATATATGTATGCATGTGATAAAAAAATAGCGCACGTAAAAATAAAATATAGTGATTTTAAATTCTGAAGTCACCACTAGTTCACAATAATCATCCTTCTCTTTTTTCTTTTTCTTTTTCCAATTTGTTTCTCTCACTCCGTTATTATGATTGAATAAGCCCATACTCGTACTTGGTCCATACGAGGATTTAAGCTGTTTGCTTAAAGGAGGAGTCGGAATTAATCACAGATCCATTTTACTATTAATGGAGTCTTCTCTCACTTTGACAACAAATAGCCATATGATTAAACACAGCATAATTTGTAATGATAAAAACCAATGTCTCATTCCAATATAAAGGGGAAACGAATGCGATATTACACAAATTTGAATATGCCATTTCCATGTGTAACCATACTAAATGATCTCTATCAAACATAGACCTTTCTCTCACCGCTCAACCAATTTATACATCTTTCAAAAAAGTGCATTATTGAACTTTCGACCTCTAACTATGTATATATCATACTAAGTTCATATCTATTCCACGAAAAAGCACAATGAATATGTCCGATTCTGACTATGTATATTCATACTATTTTCATAGCCATTTCACGAAAGAGTACCGTTGAATACCATAGTTCTCCATAGTTTATAATTGTGGATTATATATAACATAATCCTTTTATTCCAATTAAAGTAAAAAAGTTGAGAATAAAAACTACATGATGTGGTGGGACGTGATAAGATCAATCTTTCACGAAGAACTACAATAGAACAAATAATTAATTCTACATCCATCATTACTTATTGAATCACGTCTATGATATATAGTACCAATACAATGGATATTGCTTGGATACTAACCTTCATTGAATTATTGGGAGCCCCAAATTCTTGATAGTCCTTGATTACTAATTAGTATTTTTCAAAAACAATGAATCTACTGCTATAGTGGGGACTTGCTACTGAAGGAAAATTGATAGGTCTAACTTAATTCCCCCTCGTCGTGATTATCCTTAATGGATTTGCGTTGTAAATATTAACGTTATAAAGAAGTTTTGAATTTTTACCGTATTAGTGTAATTTGCCCTATTAAAACAAATTACTTACAATTTTTAAAGTTTATCAATCATGCAAATTATCTGGAAATGCCTTTTAAATGATCTGAGGTATAATTTTTTGGAAGTTATCAGCACGTACTTAAAACTCAACCTCAATTGGCAAAAGTTGACTACTGGTTGTCGTAGAGAACTTTGGTGTTATTCTCTTGGCAAAGAATAGGCCCGTAAAGTAAAATAGCCCAACTCAAAACTGGACCTTTGAGTTTTGGGCCATTTTCACTTTTATCCCTATTTGTGCTGGTCTTTAATTTTTGACCTTCAAATGGACCGGTATTAGATTTTTGTTCTTCAAAATCGAACTCGTGGCCATAGGGCCACAAGTTACGCATGCTGGCATAACTTTTGGAAATGCGTAACTTATGCCCCTATAAGCATAAGTTCGATTTTGAAGCCGTGCAATTATTTGTTGAGTTTTTGGTTGAACCTGTGTGCATGAATAGCCATTCTTTGGGCCGTGCTATAAGTTGGGTCAATTGCAACCTTTGTCCCTATGTCGTGCTGGTCTTTGATTTTGCACTTCAAATAGGTTGGTCTTTAATTTTTGGCCTTACAAAATCGAACATATGCCTAGAGGGCCATAAATTACACATCATAATATCAACAAGTTGTGCCAGTTTCCTTAAAGAATTTATGCCATTTTGAAGGGAAAAAATTAAAGAGCAGTCCACTTGAAGGAAAAACCGTGCAATTACTTGTTTCATTCGAGTTTACAAATTATTTAAAACTTAACCAGTATTTAAAAAGGAGCAGTGTCGTTTATCTTCTTCTTCTTCTTCTTCTCTCTCACTTCTTTTGAAACTGCCATTTATTTTCTTCTTCTCCTTCTCGCTTCTTTCAAGACTGACACTTCTATTCTTTTATGTCTTTTTCTTCTATATTTCCTAATTCTTGTTCACCACACCGAATATTCTCTTTCACCAGTAATTCAAATATTGACATAGCTCCGTCAATATATAACTTCAGCGATGAAAGTTGTATCACTTTCATCTTAACCAACAACCAAACTTTCACATTCAGATTGTTGGCTTTAATTAGTTTGCAGAATAAAGATATACAAGCTTGAAGTTTGAACTACATAGTTCGAACTTCAAGATCAGACTTTGAAACACATATCCTAAAAACTGGAACAGAAAACTGAACTTCAGAACATAATATCTTGAACTTCTAGACACAGTGTCCCTAAAGTTTAAATTGAAAAAATTAAACTTCAGGATACTAACTAAAGCTAAAAATCCTGAAGTTTGAATTAAACAATTGATCTTCTTGATACAATGTCCTGAACTTTTGAATTGAAACTTTTGAGCTTAGAGACACAATGCCAAATTTTTAACTGACAAAATTTAAACTTAAGGACACAATGTTATGAAGTTTTAAACTGAAAAAAATGAATTTCAGACGCGATATCCTGAAGTGCTGAACTAAACTATTGAACTTCAGCACATCGTCACCTGAAGTTTTGAATTGAAAAACTAAACTTCAGGACTTCGAGGAAGCGAAGAGAAAGCAGCATCTGACGACTTTTTCTTAAGTTGTGGTTAAACACTAAATAGTTTATTAGCTCTGGATAAAACTTAAACATCAGTCCTAAATATGGGTACTCGGTGGCATTCCTACCATCGGTCGTTTCAGCAAGTATATAGGGAGAAATTAATAAATAGCCACTTTTAAGATCGCTAATTGAATTCAGCCATTGTTTCAAAATAATTTAAATTTTAGTAGCTTTTAATATGAATATAATATTTAACCAATAATAACCATATATAAAAACACGAAAATCCTTAAAAGTTTAAAGATAACCGTCACCTTAAATTACAGGAACCATTTTCTTTTTGAACTCGAATTGCCCTTCTTTTGGGGTGGTCTTTAAATTTTGCCCCTCATATTTAAAATCTTTAAATTTTGCCCTTCGGCTAAACCCCATGGGTTCCAGGTTCGAACTCTCACACAGTCAAAATTTTTTTAAAAAAATCACAAGGCAGAGTTTAAATTTCGCTATGCCCCCACTGGCATACACTTGTGAAGGAATTACCAAAGTTATGCCGGACCTGGCATACTTATGCCTTATGGGCAGACTTGGCATAAGTATGTCGGGTCTGGCATAACTTTGGTAATTCCTACACAAGTTTATGCCGGGTCTGGCATAAAAGTTTGTCCATTAAAAGTATGCCCCCACCGGCATAAACTTGTGAAGGAATTACCAAACTTATGCCGGACTCGGCATACTTATGCCTTATGGGCAGACTTGGCATAAGTATGCCGGGTCCGGCATAACTTTGGTAATTCCTTCACAAGTTTATGCCGGTGGGAGCATAAAAGTTTGCCCATTAAAAGTATGCCCCTTCTATCATAAACTTGTTAAGGAATTACCAAAGTTATGCCGGACCCGGCATACTTATGCCAAGTCTGCCCATAAGGCATGAGTATGCCTGGTCCGGCATAAATTTGGTAATTCCTTAACAAGTATATACCGAGTACGGCATACACGCGACCCAAACCTTGCCTTATAATTTTTTTTTTAATTTATGCTTGAGCGGGGGTTCGAACTCAGAACCTCATGATTTCTGCGTGAACGCTCAGAGATGCAATGCGAAGGGAAAAAATTAAAGACCACCAATATGAGGGGCATAATTTAAAGACCACAAATATGAGGGGTGAAATTTAAAGATCACCCCAAAAGAAGGGCAATCCGTGCAAAAAAATGTCGTTTGGGTGTGTTATGCCACATTGGACTTTGATGAAAGTATAGGTTCCCAGAATTACCCTTCTTTTGGGGTGGTCTTTAAATTTTGTCCCTCATATTTGAAATATTTAAATTTTGCCCTTCGGCTAAAACCCATGTGTTCCAGGTTCGAACCCCCACTCAATCAAAAATTTTAAAAAAATTCGCAAGGCAGAGTTTAAATTTCGCTATGCCCCCATCGACATACACTTGTTAAGGAATTACCAAAGTTATGCCGGACCCGGCATACTTATGCCTTATGGGCAGACTTGGCATAAGTATGCCTGGTCCGGCATAACTTTGGTAATTCCTTCACAAGTTTATGCCGGGTCCGGCATACTTATGGGCAAACTTTTAATGGGCAAACTTTTAGTTAAGCCTTAACTAAAAGTCTTTTCCTAGTTATGCCTTATGGGGCATACTGTTAGTTATGGCATAACTAAAAGTATGCCCCGTAAGGCATAACTTTTCCTTAAGACATAGACTTTGTTATAAGACAAATTTTTAGTTATGCCTTAAGGAAAAGTTCCGCCTTATGGGCATACTTTTAGTTGTGCCTTAACTAAAAGTCTGTCCCATAAGGCATAACTAGGAAAAAACTTTTAGTTAAGGCTTAACTAAATGTTTGCTCATTAAAAGTTTGCTCATAAGTATGCCGAACTCGGCATAAACTTGTTAAGGATTTGTCAAAGTTATGCCGGACCCGACATACTTATGCCCAGTCTGCCCATAAAATATGAGTATGCCGGGTCCGGCATAACTTTGGTAATTCTTTAATAAGTGTATGTCAGGTCCGGCATACACGCAACCCAAACCTTACCTTGCAATTTTTTTTTTAATTTATGCTTGAGCGGGGGTTCGAACCCAGAACCTCATGATTTCTACGTGAACACTCAGGGTTGCAACGCGAAGGGCAAAAATTAAAGACCAGCAATATGAGGGGCACAATTTAAAGACCACAAATATGAGGGGCAATATTTAAAGACCACCCCAAAAGAAGGGCAATCCACGCAAAAAAAAATGTTTGAACTTTAAGATAGTGTCATGAAATTTCACTCGCGCGTATAAACTCAAACTTCAACACTACTGTATTCTCAAATTTCATTGGTATAAACGTGAACTCCAAAACACTATACAATATATCGAGCGAAGTCTCGCTTGATGAGAAAAGGGCAAGAAGCGGAGGTCCTTTCAAAGGTAGATATTGGACATTTGCTTTTGATCATGAGCTTATGATTTCTCTTATGATCATAATTTATGTGTCTAGTTTAGAGGAAGCTCATTATTCTATCAAAACTTTTAATTCGATGGACCGGGTATAGACAAGGAAACAAATGTTTCTCATGCGACTTGGAAATTCGAGAGTCAATACGATAACCTAGGGCGGTCCTATGTGGTTTCAAGTGGGTTCATATGAACCCACTTCTTTAAAAAATAACACTGTATATACATGTATATTTAATGTATTTTTAAAAAATATATACGTATATACAATGTTATTTATATATTTATTATATATTGAACCCACTTGGTAAAAATTCTAGGTCCGCCCCTGAGTCTATAACTGTGGTCGTAATTCTATTGTCTAACTGAATCTAGAGTTCAAAACTTATATAAGTGAAAATCGATTATGTCTTGAAATCTAAATTACAAGACAAATTTCAGCATATCTGCAATAAACGAGAAAAGGATTATCTGCTTCGCATGAGTTACATGCTTTTGAAATATTTGGTTAACACAGAAACTTACATATTAAAATATCTAAGACTATATTGTTTCTACGGTCAATTTCCTGACCAGATATTTTAGTAGGGCACAACAAGTACAATGACATTCATATACTACATTTTCTTTTAGTGAGAACCATAAAAAAAAAAAAAAAAAAGTCGACATAAGTTTCTTTTAACTTAAAAATCAAAACTTTTTTTTCTCCACATAAATAATGTGCACAAATATAATACTTCTCCCTTCGCCCCAATTTAAGTATCTCACTTTTTTTCTCTCGATCTATCCCAAAAATGATGCATCTTTTTATATTTAACAAGTTTTTCAATTCTTATATTCTATATGGCAAGTTTAAGCCCATAAAATTTCAACACCTCTTATACATATTATATACTTGTATATTGTAACACCTCGTGCATTCGGGTTAAGATTTGTATTATAAGATGGGGGTATAATGAACCCAATTTTAGTAGTGTATAAATGGTGTTTGAAACCCAATCAAAACTTGAGAAGAGTCTTTGGGCAAAACAAAGTTAAAAACCACTCTACGGGGCATGTTTGCAAGTGAGTTTATAGATGACCTTACTTACAACGACCATAACCCCATTATTAATTTGGAATTTGGGAAAACTTTCTTGATGAAAGTTGTAGCCCTTTGAAATAGCTTTCCAACGGTATATTATGGGCCTCAAACGGACATCTGTGCAAAGCGTTATGCCCATTATACGACAGACTGTCCGAGCAGAAGAATTTTGACGGACCATTTGACGGTCCGTAAAACATTTTGACGGTCCGTAAAATATTTATACGGTCCGTCAAATGGTCACAGAGAATGATATTTCGTTGGTCAGTTTTACGGTTCAATTTTACGGTCCGTAAAACAATTATACGGTCCGTAAAATTGACTCAGACCACCGTAAAATGAGCACAGAATGTCCAAATCACTGGAATGGTTTTACGGTAAGTTATACGGTCCGTAAAACCATTATACGGGACGTAAAACACACCGTAAAATGAGCACAGAATGTCCAAATCACTGGAATGGTTTTACGGTGAGTTATACGGTCCGTAAAACCATTATACGGAACATAAAAATGGGCGTAGAATTGCCCGATGGGTCAGATTTTAAGATGTTAATAAGAGACCCAAACCCATTTTTTTTCATTCCCATTTCTCCTACACGACTCAAGGGTTCTCTAGAGCCATCCAAACACTTCATATGCAAGAATCCAAGTGAAACAAAAGATCCACTTCATCAATCCACTAAAACTAAGTGTGAGAAACATATCAAATCCAGTCAAGTCAAGAAATTCCATGGAAGGTGGTGTCACACCCCATTTTAACCTGGGTTAGAGCGGAGTACAACATATTGGAGATTCTTTGTTGCTTTTTTTTAAAGAGTCGCCACCTAATTGATTTTTACAGTGAATTATGACACCTAATTATTAACTAAGATAAAGTTAAAACTAAACCTTTGTTAATGGTCTGCTTAACCAGTGTGATTCTAGGTAAGGGTTCTATATCATCCTAAAGGGAAGGGGTTAGGCATCCTTTAGAATCCGTTAAACACGGTTATCCGGCTAAACTTAGGTTAATCATTCAATGTTGGATATAGTATTTAAATTTTAAGAAAAAATAGCTTGTGCAGATGAGACTTGTAGAATATAACAATTTATGTCATCTTATAAAAAGGACTTCAAATAATAAGGTTGTTTAAAATGGAACTAGTAATTTGCACAAGAAGGGATTTTAGAATGCTATTTGAAATAAAAGTTTATAAATGTCGTTAAAGTTCTTAAAATAAAATACTAATAAAACCTATAGGAAAGAATATAATTTGTATAAAGGGAGACTTCGAATGCCATAAAATTTATAAATATTATTAAGCTTTAAATGGAAGGTGTTATTTAGAATGAAATTTGTAGAAAATATAATAATTCGCATAAAAAAATGTGAATGACATTTAAAAATAAACTTATAACTATTGCAAAGATTTTTAAATAATGATGCTATTTAAAATAAAATTCGCATGAAATGTGTAAGCAAAAGAAAACGCGAATTTGCGTTAAAACAAACTAAACGATGATGTATTGATTGACTTTTGCATTTTTGGAAGTTCAAAATGTTCTTTAATTTCTGTTTGCGTGTTAATGATGTTTCGAAATTCTCAAGATAAGAATATGTGAATCCTTTAATTTGGAACGTATATATGGCCATGTCATTTATTTTGCAAATTGATCATTTTAAATAAAAAAAACGTAAAGAGAAGGAAATGGTTTGTGAAATTAATTGTTAGTTCTTTCTTAAGTTAACTACCCATAGCTAAGATCAATCCGCTAATTCGTTTAAAGTTTATCTAAATCAGCAAGGATAAAATAAAGCGTTGGTCACATAATACACAATCAAACGATAATGACAATAAAAAGAATGAATCAAATAGACCCAGCCATTTTGAGGCTGTTGGGCCTTGTTCACTGTTGGGCATCGGCCCAGCAGCCCTATTTCCGCTGGGCCGCTGCTGCTGCTGCTGCTGCTCTGGGTCACTGCTGGGCTTCAGCCCAGCAGCCTCCCCTTTTTTTTTTAAACTGCTGTTGGGCTAACACGGAGAGGATATTTACGTCAGGCCTTAGCCCAAACCGAATGCGGAGTAGAACGAGTCCTCCGGACTCGTATGCGAGGTTCATGCGGAAGAATGAAAGAAGGATTAGTATACGATCAATGGGTTAAACATAAAAAATATGAATTCAAACAACTTCATAAATTATGCATATATCGCATATACTTAAGGATAACCCATGCCTACACAGATTAGCCACCACACACATACAAATAGGCAATCCCCAAACATGGACAGAAACTCAAACAGCTGCACATCGTGTGTTTTAATCAACGTAAGGACAACTGCCAGTTTATATCTCAGTTTCGCTACTTACATAGGCAAACAAACAGAACTCACAGCATTTTATGTCATAAATAGGAAGATAGCAGGCAGTGATAGATAGTCCAGTCCAAACATTCATAATATAATTCAACGTATAGTCTAGCAAACATGTTATTTAGGCAGGTATTTCAAAGAATTAGTCTAGGACATATATACTTAAGATGGGCATTAATAGATTTGATAATTTCAAGTCGCAAAGGGCCAACAATCTCAGCAGAACTGAGCAGAATCACAGCTATGCATATAACAACAAGAAGTTAATGGCAAAGCGACAAATGGTCAGGATAAATTCAGAATCATCTTTTGGAATCTTTGCGTATATTAGATATAGGCAGGACCATGTTCAGGAATGATATGAAGGTAGTAAGTATGTTAGCTTACATGAGGGTCACAATAGAATGGATCTGGACTAAATCATGTTTATCAAAAAAAGATCCACAATTTGAGTTTCAGGCAAAGCAACAATCACAATATGGTGGAACAACACCTAAACTTCTTATTAGTAATATTATTAGTTCATAAGTTGCATCACTTAATGATTCATACACATTGATTTAGAAAGCACCAGTTAAACAGTTCCAGTTTTAGTTTCAGGAAAATGAACATTCACACAAAACTCAGACCAAACATTGCCACTGTAATCACATACTTACCATCTATCCAGAGAAGTGAATTTCTAAACACTGTTACCACATCAGCAACTATCCCCATAGACAAGATTCAAACCCCTTAGAGATTTGAGAGAGACTAGAGGATATGCAAATGATATAAGGGAATTGAATTAGCATGTGAATAGGCATGGGGAATACTGGTTTCACAAAGAAGGCAAACTATAGACTAGCAATGATAGTATAAAGGCATATAAGATTCCTGTTTAATTTAGGCAAGGACAAATACTCAAATCACAGGTATGGGTAAACCAGAAGGATACAGGAAATGTCATCACATATGGTCTTATTCAATGTATTTTGGATCTGTTTCATGCAAAGTGCCAAAGGAAGAAAATATTTCAGTTTTAGAGGGGACCTACTATCACCTGCAATTCCTCATGCAAATTCAAACAAAACAGATTTAATTTTCATATAAGGAAAAGGGACAGGGTCAACTGTGGACTCCCAAGTTCACCCACACAGATTAACACAAGTAAGAGAGGGGAGAAACATAATTAATTATTTCCAATTTACTTTAACACATGGAGGATCTGGAGATCAGATGAGACTGGTATCCTAATCCATTGGACTCTGGTTAATAAATGAACCAACAGGAGACTGATCTCTTACACTTAGAGTATGCTTTGCATTGACAGAAGATATTCAACAGGAAAAGTTCGAAGCTAGGCAAAGATTAAGGCTCAAGTACTTATGTAACCAGTTAAACTTCAGTTTAAATCCTTAACATGATCATGCTGAACTATTTAATGATGACAGAGACAAACTAAAACATAACAGGGGTGTTGCCAAGTCCAGAACAGCCTAAAGCTTGGCACTAACCTGATCATGCATTTTGGCAGCAAAGAAGGACTTAACAGATTACAGAATGACCTATACCACTAACTAATTATAGAGGAATTAGTCTCAAACAATATGTGTAGCAAGTATGCATACTGTTTCAGGATTAGACAGACACAATTCTTAAGATGAAATGGAAGTTCAAAGCCCAAGCATTCATGTAATCACCCCCAACATGTGATAACTCTTATACATCAGTAAAGCAGGTGTTTGGACATTTTAGACAATCAGATCCTCAAGAAAATAGATAGACATGGCTATATTCAGACACCAAGGACATACCAGGCCAACTCTGACTCTACTCAGTGTTCTGTGGGGAAAAAAGGCATATAAGGGTAAGCCAGACGACTCTGCAGAACCCTTTTATATGACCTAGACTAGCATTAATACATTCATGAATCACATAGAGACATCAAACTGAAACAACATTCAATGTTATATTGAACCACTGAGATCTCCAAATAAGCATACATGCTTGTATCAACAGGATTTATATGAAATTAATATGGGGTATAGTCATAAACCTAACCAGCATATGATATCACATAAAGACGTAGTCCAGCAAAACCACAGGTTAACTTAAGCAATTCAACTATTCTGTGATCAATCATCATTTGAGCAGACAAACCATGCTTAAGCTGCCATAAGCTAAATAACCTATGGCTAACCAAAAACAAGACATGAAATGAGCCACTGCAGCACAACTAAAAAGGGCAAGCACATACACATAATTAGCAGACTACAAACTAAAATATAAAACCAATCAAATTAGCAGACTACGAACTAAATATATACCATTTTACTAGATCGAATTCTCAGCGTGCAAACCAATGACATTCAGACTAAGCCGAATATCTTAAACTAAATAACAACAGCAACATCCGACAAGATTTCAACTAAGCCAAAACACAATAACGACTCATTTAATCACAATAACTAAGCTAACATCAAACCCAACCATATCAGCACACAAACATATCAAACTGAAATACGAGGAAGCAAATGGGATTTAACTGACCTTTTGCAGGTGCAGCGAAATGGGATTTTGAATCTTCGATCTACGCTCGAATTCGCAAGATACTAGGATCCCTTTTGAGTGCGATTTTCGTCTATAATGAAGTCGAACCTTTGTTTCTAAGGCTACGGCTCACTCAAACAGAAATGAAAACGGAACAAAGCAATTAAGATCCAAAAAAAAAGATGGATTCGATAGAAGTTCTATGGCTGAAAACTTCTTAGTTTTGGGGTTTCGATGTTTGAAAACTTCTTCTATCTAATTTTTGGCTATCAAACAAAAGAAAAAGCCCCCTTTTCAACTCTGATTCCTCTTCCTCTTTATAGGTTTTTATTTTCGTCGTTTTGTACTAAAAAAAGGGGAAGGAGGAGCGGGAGAGAGATAAAAGTGGGGGACAAGGGTGAGTGGGGAGCGGAGAAGAAGGAGGGAACAATGGAGAGTGGGAGCGGCGGCGAGAGGGAGAGACGAAGAAGGAGAAGGGGAAGGGGGGTGCGGCGGTGAAAGATGAAAAATGAAGGGGAAACCCTAAAAGGGTTTCCCTTATTTGGCTGAAGAGTGAATTGGACCCGGTCCATTTGTGGACCGGGTCAAATTTTAGACTGCGTATTAAAAGAACGGACTATTAAATTAAACATGGACTGATCTAAAAATTGAGATAAAAAGTATGGTCTAGTCCAAAAAAAATATTAGGAATTAATCGGACTTTGATTTGGGGTCCGGTAAGTCAATGTACGGACCGAGTGCAAGAAATAGTTTGGCTTCTAAATTTAAATAAGAGACACATTTTGATTAACGATGTACTAAGGGTGCCAGAATATCACCTGGTACGAAAAAAATGTGTAATTGTAAAAGAAGATCCGGGTAAAAATTATATGATGTCGCAAATGACCGTGCTATAACATTTAATGACAAACGCTATCATTTAAATGTGCGAAATAAATGCGATGTGTGTGCGGAAGTTGGTAGAAACGTCGAGAAATGCAAGTTTCAATAATACTAAATAATAGTAGCAAATAAATAGCGGTAGTAATACTGCTAATAATGATAACAATAATGATAATGGTAATAATGATAATGCTGATGATAATGGTGATAAAAAATAATAATAGATATAATAATAATAGTACATAACAAATATTGATAATTAATAACAAATAACAATAAGAATAATGATAATAATTAATAATAATAATAAATATGGTAGTAATTAATAATAAAAAAAATGACAATTATTGATAATAACAAAAAATGATAATAAATTAATAATAATAACAGTAATAGTGGTAATAATAAAATAATAATGATAATAATAATAAGAAATAATAATGATGATAATAATAATAATAAATAACAATTATTGATAAAACAATGATAATAATTAATAATAAAAAAAAATAACTATGATAATGATGATTAATAATTAATAACAAAAATAACGCTGATAATAATGATTAGTAATTAATAATAATAATAACAATAATAATAATAATAATAATAATAATAATGGAAATAACAAGAATAATAATAATTAATGATAATTAGTAATAAATGATAATTTAAGAATAATAATAATAATAATAATAATAATAATAATAATAATGATAATAATAACTGCAGTAGAATAAAAACGTGGGTGTTAATAAAAGACTAATAATTATAGTAAAATTTAAATGCATATTTTTTAATTTCTCAAGATACCAGAAGTATAAATAGGTATTTCGGAGGAGAGGCGGGACAAAATTGGGTGTCAACAACTTGTCCCTCTTTGCCTGGTAATGATGAAAGAATTTTCGGGCAAAGACGTTGACTTAGTAGCCTATTTTGTCCCGGCTAAAGGATTGTGGAGGACTAAGGGTAAAGAAAATTACGGCCGAACTCTGGTCTCTGAATCGCCTACATATCTCGGGTTGCACGAGAATCGGGCCGTGTGTAGTTCTGGGAAGACTACGGCACCTATGACTGGCAACTCATGATTTGATGCGAATCTTCGCAAAAAATATTGTCCCAGTGTCGAATTATGATGACACTGGGTATTGTGATAGAACCCTAAAAATTGATTGTGCTGGAATGTGAACGGGAAATTTGAATTTGGAGCCGAGTGTTCGAGGTAGATCTTTGACCCTTGTCGAGAAGTCTGCTTGTCCTTCCCGACGTATTGCCCCAGTTCGCTGCCGAAGAAATAGTTCCACGTTGCGCTAAAGCTCCTGCGAAACTAAAAACTAGATGAAAATAGTCAGGAAGAATAAATATTGAAATATAGCGACGCAAGTGCGGTGCAATGCGGCTGCGAGCATATGCAGGGCATTAAGAAAATAATAACAAGACAGGGCAGGTGCGGTGCGATGTCTTATGCAAAAATTTAAAAATGGCGGTGCATGGCCCATGTAACATATGGAAGGCGGTGCTAAGGGTGGTGCGCAACCCATGCAGAAATTTAAAAGGGCGGTGCATGGCCCATGTAACGTATGAAAGGTGGTGCTCAGCCTTATGCAGAAATTTACAAAGGGCGGTGCATGGCCCATGTAATGTATGAAAGGCGGTGCATGGCCTTATGCAGAAATTTATAAAGGGCGGTGCATGGCCCATGTAATGTATGAAAGGCGGTGCATGGCCTTATGTAGAAATTTAAAAGGGCGGTGCATGGCCCAGGCAATATGAAAGCGATGCAAAGGGCGGTGCGCAGCCCATGCATCATATGAAAGGCGGTGCATGGCCTTATGCAGAAATTTTAAAAGGGCGGTGCATGGCCCAGACAATACGAAAGCGATGCGAAGAGCGGTGCGCAGCTCATGCATCATATGAAAGGCGGTGCATGGCCTTATGCAGAAATTTAAAAGGGCGGTGCATGGCCCAGACAATATGAAAGCGATGCGAAGAGCGGTGCGCAGCTCATGCATCATATGAAAGGCGGTGCATGGCCTTATGCAGAAATTTAAAAGGGCGGTGCATGGCCCAGACAATATGAAAGCGATGCGAAGAGCGGTGCGCAGCTCACGCATCATGTGAAAGGCGGTGCATGGCCTTATGCAGAAATTTAAAAGGGCGGTGCATGGCCCAGGCAATATGAAAGCGATGCAAAGGGCGGTGCGCAGCCCATGCATCATATGAAAGGCGGTGCATGGCCTTATGCAGAAATTTAAAAGGGCGGTGCATGGCCCAGACAATACGAAAGCGATGCGAAGAGCGGTGCGCAGCTCATGCATCATATGAAAGGCGGTGCATGGCCTTATACAGAAATTTACAAAGGGCGGTGCATGGCCCATGTAATATATGAAAGCGATGCAAAGGGCGGTGCGCAGCCCATGCATCATATGGAAGGCGGTGCATGGCCTTATGCAGAAATTTAAAAAGGGCGGTGCATGGCCCAGGCAATATGAAAGCGATGCAAAGGGCGGTGCGCAGCCCATGCATCATATGAAAGGCGGTGCATGGCCTTATGCAGAAATTTAAAAGGGCGGTGCATGGCCCAGTAAATATGAAAGCGATGCGAAGAGCGGTGCGCAGCTCATGCATCATATGAAAGGCGGTGCATGGCCTTATGCAGAAATTTAAAAAGGGCGGTGCATGGCCCAGGCAATATGAAAGCGATGCGAAGAGCGGTGCGCAGCTCATGCATCATATGAAAAACGATGATTAATGCAGGTGCAGTGCAATGCGGCTGTAAGCACACGCAGTGGCAAAAAATAAAAGCAATGTATTCGAAAGCAATTCAAAATATTTGTGCGTTGATATATATTTGAAAAAAAATAATTTGCAAGATTAGCTTATGGTGATCGCCGAAAGTTATTTATATTTGAAGACATATTTGATAGAAGAATGCTCAAACCGTTTGACGCGCCATCATTTCAAGGTCGTGCCTATTTCGCTCCTGCAACTTGGCAACCTGCATCCAAAGAAAATTTGTAAGTTTGGGGAGGGGGTTGATTCGCGTTGACTTGGGGATCTGGCTCTTGCGCTTCGTGCCTCCAGCTTCGTATGGACTTGTAACCTCCGCTCATTTTAAGTCTTGGCCGACTAGTAAACAGTCTGATTAGAATCACATTATTTCGAGAAAAAAAAAAAAAAAAAAAAAAAAAAAAAATAGACATAGTAAACTATATGTATGGTGATAAATAATTTTGCTGAACTCGGAACTGTGACACATTGTGAAACAAAGCGAATGCCCCTTTTCCGAAGTTTTCTTCTGCCCGAAGACTCTGTCGAACAATATTCTCCCGAGTCTGTCGATGTTGTCTTACGGTGATCCCTTTTAAAAAAATTGTCCCAGTTTCTGGTGCAAGGGATGTTGATCTTTTCAAAATGGCGAGACCGAGCCTACATAGGCTGCCTACGTATCCCACTAGGGGAATCAGGTCGAGCGTAGTTCAAATTACAAGCGGAAATAAAATTGGAATTTTGAAGTGATGTGACCGAGGCCTATGCGGGCCGCCTACGTATCCCCCATGGGAATCAGGTCAGGCGTAGTTCATATTACAAGCGGAAATAAAATTGGAATTTTGAAGTGATGTGACCGAGGCCTATGCGGGCCGCCTACGTATCCCCCATGGGAATCAGGTCAGGCGTAGTTCATATTACAAGCCAAAGGATATTGATTGGAATTATACCCAAAAGACCTAAACTGATATAGGTTTGTCATGCATCCCGCCACGGGGAGTAGTGTCATTACATGAATAAGTGTTGCGGGATATTACATACAAATAAAGAAGGCTTCTAAATATAATATCTCTTGACGGCATCTGCGTTGATAGCTTTCGGCCAAATTTCGCCATCCATTTCTGCTAGGATTAACGCTCCTCCAGTCAATACTCGATGAACCATATAAGGTCCCTGCCAGTTAGGTGCAAATTTTCCTTTAGCTTCATCTTGACATGGGAATATGCGTTTCAGTACCAATTGCCCCGTTTTGAATTGCCTCGGTCTTACTTTCTTGTTGAAAGCTCTGGCCATTCTATTCTGATAAAGTTGTCCATGACAAACGGCATTCAATCTCTTTCCATCAATGAGCATCAATTGTTCGTATCGATTCTGCGTCCACTTAGCGTCACTTAACTCAGCTTCTTGGATGATTCTCAAAGAGGGTATTTCTACCTCAGCAGGTAACACCGCTTCTGTCCCGTAGACCAAAAGATAGGGTGTTGCCCCTGTTGAAGTTCTCACGGTAGTGCGATACCCGAGAAGAGCTAACGGCAGTTTCTCGTGCCAATGCTTGTAATTATCGATCATCTTCCTCAGTATTCTCTTGATGTTTTTATTGGCTGCTTCAACTGCCCCATTCATCTGAGGGCGATAAGGAGTGGAATTGCGATGAGTAATCTTGAAGGTATCGCAAATCTCCTGCATTAGACCACTGTTAAGGTTAGCGCCGTTATCCGTTATGATTGACTCCGGGACTCCGAATCGGCAAATAATGTTGCTCCGAACGAAATCCGCTACCACCTTCTTTGTTACCGACTTATGTGAAGATGCTTCCACCCACTTTGTGAAATAATCAATGGCTACCAAAATGAACCTGTGCCCATTCGATGCTGCTGGCTCGATAGGACCGATGACATCCATACCCCAACTTGCGAAAGGCCACGGAGAACTTGTCACATTTAATTCATTTGGCGGAACTCGAATCAAATCACCATGAATCTGACATCGGTGACACTTCTGCACAAAACGGATACAATCGGACTCCATAGTCATCCAGAAATAGCCTGCGCGAAGGATCTTCTTGGCCAGTGTAAAGCCATTCATATGAGGCCCACATGTGCCGCCATGCACTTCTTCAATCAAACGAGCCGCTTCTTTAGCGTCAACACATCTTAATAATCCTAACTCCGGAGTCCTCCTATACAGGATTTCTCCGCTTAGGAAGAAATGGTTTGCTAATCTCCGAAGCGTTTTCTTCTGAACACTAGTTACCCCTTCCGGATAGTCTCCGGTCTTAAGATATTTGTTAATGTCGTAGTACCAAGGTTCCCCATCAGGCTCTTCGTCCACATAGAAGCAATGTGCATGTTGATCGTGCACGTTTATCTTGATAGGATCTATGCGGTTCTTGTCTGGATGCTGAATCATAGAAGACAACGTGGCCAAAGCATCAGCGAACTCGTTCTGTGTCCTTGGAACGTGTTTGAATTCGACCTTAATGAATCTCTTACACAAATCCTTTACGCAGTGCAAGTACGGAAGTATCTTCCCGTTCTTAGTTGTCCATTCGCCTCGCACTTGATGAACCAGCAAGTCTGAATCGCCTATAACCAGAAGCTCTTGTATATGCATGTCAGCTGCCATTCTGAGGCCGAGAATACAAGCCTCATATTCTGCCATATTGTTGGTACACGGGAACTTGATTTTGGCTGAAATGGGATAGTGCTGGCCTGACTCTGAAATCAAAACTGCTCCAATGCCGACCCCTTTAGAATTTGCCGCCCCGTCGAAGAACAGCCTCCACCCCGGGTACTCTTCTGCGATGCCTTCCCCGATGAACAACACTTCTTCAGTCCGGGAAATAAGTTTTAAGGGGTATGTATTCCTTGTCCACAGGATTCTCTGCAAGATGATCAGCTATCGCCTGCCCTTTGACAGCCTTTTGAGTAACATACACAATGTCAAACTCGCTCAACAACATTTGCCACTTAGCTAGCTTCCCCGTAGGCATAGGCTTCTGGAAGATGTACTTGAGTGGGTCCATCCTCGAAATGAGGTAAGTAGTATATGCAGACAAATAATGTCTCAACTTCTGTGCAACCCATGTCAAAGCACAACAGGTGCGTTCCAATAACGTATACCGTGCCTCGTAAGGTGTGAACTTTTTACTCAAGTAATATATCGCTCGCTCCTTCTTTCTTGTCTCATCATGCTGTCCTAATACACACCCAAAAGCATTTTCTGATACGGACAAATACAATAACAAAGGTCTTCCAGCTTCTGGAGGCATCAAAACAGGCGGGCTAGACAAATACTCTTTGATTTTGTCAAAGGCCCTTTGGCAATCTTCAGTCCATGTGGTAGGAGCATCCTTCCTCAATAACTTGATTATTGGTTCACATATCACCGTTGATTGTGCTATAAATCGGCTGATGTAGTTGAGGCGCCCGAGGAAACTCATCACATCTTTCCGACTCTTTGGAGCGGGCAATTCCTGAATGGTTTTTATCTTCGAGGGATCTAACTCTATGCCTCTTCTGCTCACAATAAAACCCAACAATTTCCCTGCAGGTACTCCAAATGCACATTTTGCGGGGTTCAACTTCAGATTATATCGCCTCAACCTGTCGAAGAACTTTCTTAAATCCGTTAGATGGTCTGAGCTCTTTCGTGATTTGATGATGATATCATCCACATAGACTTCAATCTCTTTATGGATCATATCATGGAAAATGGTGGTCATGGCTCTCATGTAGGTAGCTCCTGCGTTTTTGAGCCCGAAAGGCATCACCCGATAGTAGTACACCCCCCAAGGTGTGATGAATGCTGTTTTCTCTGCATCTTCCTCATTCATTAGGATTTGATGATATCCTGCGTAGCAATCAACGAAAGACTGCAACTCATGCTTTGCACAATTATCAATAAGCATATGAATATTCGGGAGGGGAAAGTCGTCTTTTGGACTGGCTTTGTTGAGATCTCGGTAATCCACGCACACTCTAACTTTGCCATCCTTCTTAGGCACGGGAACGATATTGGCTAGCCAAGTGGGGTACATCGTAGTTCGTATGACCTTTGCATCGAACTGTTTAGAGATCTCCTCCTTGATTTTCAAACTCAAGTCTGATTTAATGTTTCTTTTCTTTTGCTTTATCGGAGGACAGGATGGATCAAGAGACAACTTGTGTGAAACAATGTCAGTGCTTAATCCGGGCATATCATCATAAGACCAGGCGAACACATCTATGTACTCTTTCAAAAGTTTGATCAATTTCTCCCTCTGTGACGGAGTTAAGTGGACGCTGATTCTTACTTCCATCATGATTTTTGAATTACCCAAATTTATGATTTCTGTTTCATCCAAATTTGGTTTTGGCTTATTTTCAAAATATTCATAATCTTTAGTTAATCCTTCAGGTCGCATATCTTCTTCGCATTCTTCATCATCTTGTTCGGCATTTCCTACGGGCTCGCTCGTTTCACTATGTGTCACATTCGAGGTATCAGCAGATCTATTAATTTGACTGCTGAAAATAAAAGAAAAATTGATTAAATAAAGATGGAAAACATAGATAAAAGCATGGCTGGAAAATTGCATTTAAACTTCAATAGTTGGGAGGCAAAACAACAAAAGCATAGGCACGATTCAAGCCTCAATTTTGAATCGTGTCTGTTTCATAAAATACTGAATACAGTTTTGTCTACCAAGACTCCCGAAGAAACGGGGGCGGGGTACAAGTCCAATTGTTCAGACGACATCCTGGCTCTGCAACCCGGATAGTCGGGTCTTCGGAACATCCACTTGAAACCATGCTGCACTCTGCTTCTCCTTCGATGATGAATAAGTTCTTAAAATTTTCTAGGAGGTCGTCTTCCAGCTTTTCTTCTGACGCCTGGGCAGCGGAATCCCTGAGAAATGATTGATTCAGGAGCGGAACAGGCTTCGGCAAGGGACTAGCACTTCTTCTTTTGAGACTGGCTAAAGCAATCTCCTCAGGGGTGGGCTCATATCCGAGACCGAAAGTATGGTTGTGTCCGGGCAGTTGGATTGGTTCCACAATCCCATTCGAATTCAAACCGAGGCCTTGACCGGGTCGGAAACCGTTCTTCAGCATTTCCCATGCCACCATCATAAGCGCTTGTGGCAATTTTATTTTCCCTGCTTGAACAGCACACACAATCTCTTTGATGTGGAAAACAGATCCGTCTAGTCTTTCCACACTCTCAATAGGAGGAATCGAAACTTCCGGGTAGAGGGAATTGTTGCCTTCTCCATGGATTACCACTTCCTGATGATTCCACACGAACTTCAAACTCTGATGCAAAGTGGAAGGGACCGCACCAGCCATGTGGATCCATGGTCTCCCAATCAGCAAGTTGTAACTAGTAGATATGTCCATTACTTGGAATTTCACCATGAACTCCACAGGCCCAATCTCTAGAAATAAATCGATCTCTCCGACAACCTCTCTTCGGGCTCCGTCAAAACCTGTGACACTGACCTGACTGCCGTGGAGTTTCCCAACATCGATCCCTAAAGCTCGTAGAGTAACGACAGGACATATATTCACAGCTGAACCCCCGTCGACCAATACTTTGGAGATGAACTTATCCCTGCATCTGATAGTAATGTTTAATGCCTTGTTATGCCCCAAACCTTCAGGTGGCAGCTCGTCATTATGAAAAGAGACCCGGTGGGCCTCGAGGATCTCCCCTACCATAGCCGACAATTTTTCACTGGAAGTCTCGGCCGGAACATAGGCTTCATTCAGTATTTTCACTAAAGCACTCCTATGAGCTTCAGAACTCATCAATAATGCGAATAAGGAAATTTGAGCTGGCGTTTTCTTCAGCTGTTCTACAACAGAGTATTCCTTCGTCGGCATTTTCCTCCAGAATTCTTCGACTTCAGCGTCTGTAATAGTTTTCTTCGAGCCATTCTCCTTGCTTGGCGCCCCTCGTGCCACCTCTTCGGGGGCATAGCATCGTCCAGATCTAGTTATCCCGGTGGCAACGGTTTCTACAACTATTCTTCCTTTTTCTTTGTCCTTTACCCCGGATTGATAGTCCCAGGGGACCGTTTTGGTGCTGTGAGAAGGTGCTGGGGCAACGAAAGCTGTGATCTTGGGCCTTGGAGTGAGTACTTCGAACGGGGCCCTCATTTGAACTGTGATTACGGGAGCAACACAAGCTGACGATTCGACCTTATCTCTTTTCTTAACCGGGACGATGGTCCCCTCCAGATTGTAATCTTCGTCAATAGTGATCATGTGCGCATCTGCATTGCAGTGATTCGGTAACGGATTGTTGTTTATGTTCGGGGGAGCTTCCTTAAGCTGTATGACTCCTTCCTTGATTAATGCCTCAACTCTATCCTTGAGAGCAAAACAGTTTCCAGTATCATGCCCTGCAATTCCCGAATGATATGCACAATGTTTAGTCTCGTCATACCATCCTGGGATAGGATCAGGAGTTCTTCCTTGAATTGGTTGGAGTATCCCTGCCATTTTCAGCCTCTCGTACAGTTGGGCTAAAGGCTCGGCTAATGGTGTGTAAGTTCTGGTTGGTCTTCTTTCAACATTTGGGCGTGGTCTAGGGGTGTTTTGTGGGCGGTTTGGTGAATGGTACTGGGGTTGCGTTGCATAGGTTGGACGGTGTTGTGTTGGGTTTTGGTAGGAAGGGGTTCGAGGTGAATAATATGCTGGCTGAGTGTGATAGACGGGAAGAGGGGTAGGTGGGGGTTGGTAATAAGGCTGAGGTGTTTGAGTGTACTGGCTGTAGTGCGAGGGCTGAGGTGAGAAATGTTGGTGGGTTGATTTTTGGGTTGGTTTTTGATCTTGGACGGCCATGACTGGGGATACTCCGTCTCTCTTCTTCTTAGCAGGGTCTGCCTGAATGGCCTTACTTGTGGCCTGCAAAGCCGCAAGATTTGTAACTCTTCCTGTTTTTATCCCTTCTTCTATGAAGTCCCCCATCCTGATGACTTCAGCAAACTTCTGCCCAATGACACTTAACATTCTCTCATAATATGTGGGGTCCTTTAGAGATTGTACGAAAAGCATCGTCATTTCACTCTCTGCCATTGGAGGCTGGACTTTTGCTGCTTCTGCTCTCCAGCGCATAGCGTATTCCCGGAAAGTTTCTGTTGATTTTCTCTCCAGCTTCATCAAATAAAACCGGTCCGGGATAGTCTCAGTGTTGAACCTGAATCTGTCCATGAATTCCTGGGCCATATCTCCCCAACTGTGCCACCTCTGCGGGTCTTGGTATGTGTACCAATCGAGTGCCTCTCCAGTTAGGCTCCTTATAAACAGTTTCATTCTGATAGCTTGATTTTTACCCACTCCGACAAGCTTATCGCAATATGATCTCAAATGAGCCCGAGGGTTTCCCTTCCCGTCGAACATGTCAAACTTCGGCACCTTATATCCAGCAGGTAACTCAATGTCCGGGTGAATGCACAGATCTTCATATTCAAGTCCTTCACATCCCCTGTTGGTTTGGATGTTCCTGACTGCTTCCCTCAGACTGCGAAGCTCTTTTGCCACATCTTCGTCCGCTCTTGCCCTAGCTTCCCTTTCCAACTCTTCATAGGGGTCAACTTCTGGATGTTGCAAGGCCTGTGCCTGGGTAGTGAAAGGATGAGCTTCTGCCGCATACTGTGTGTTATGGCTGGCAATATGCGCCAATGGTGTATGGTGAACTGCTTGGTAGTTTTGGGTATGTGGGTTAATTTGGGTAACTGCAGGTTGAGGAATGTAAGGAGTAGCGAAAGGTTGTGAATTGGTTTGTTGGAAGTTAATTTGCTGGAGGTTGGCTTGTTGCTGGTCATTTGGTTGTGAAGTAGTTTGTTGTATGTTGGCTTGTTGCGGGATGGTTTGTCGTTGGATAGTTTGTTGCGGGATGGTTGGTTGCGGGTGGATCTGGTGTGGAATGGTTTGTTGTGGATTTGACTGCTGTGAGGCGGATTGTTGGTTAGTTTGTTGGGGGTTGGAGGTATTTGGATGGACTGTGTAAAGCGGAGGGTTTGAGGGAGAAGGTTGTGGAGCGGGTGAATCGACAGGCGAAAAGGATGGTGGAATTGTTGTGTTTGTTCTTTGCTCAGGGTGAGGGGCGTTCAAAGTGATGGACAGATTGGTGAGATTCCGCAGTCGCTCAATTTCGGTCTGCATATTGGCCATTTGCTGCAACAATTGGGCAATGAGTTCATCATTTCCCCCTCCTGAAGCCTCAGGTTCCTCTCTTGGAAGAGCGACGAGTCCCAAGCCAGTCTGTTCGGATGCCCCTGAATCATTCATATTGCCGGACGTTCGTGCTTTTGATCTCGTGAAGTATGGGTGGTCTGCCAGTTCACAGTCAACGCGAATCAACCTCTGGGGGATAGTAAAAAATAAACCTTTTAAGAATGAAGAAAGCTGTGTTAGTATGGTCCGAATGATTGCTGTTTAAAATAATATGGAGATTTAGCAGATAACGTTGAAATAAGCACGTGTTGCGTAGCAAATAAGCACATATTGCGTAGCAAACATACATTGAATAGCAAACAAAACATATTGCAAACAAACATATATTGAATAGCAAACAAAACATATCGGAAGGAAATCAATGCGTCCTATTATGCAAGGGACCTTTTGTGCCAAAGGTAGGCCTAGCGTGGATTTGAAGGATAACATATGTAGTCATGTGTCATTCCAGTGTGCTATTAATTGAAAGCTCAAAACGAATACAATCCCAATGCGAAAGAAATTATTACAATCGCTATTGAACAAGTTAACTAAAATGAAGATGGCCCTTCGTCGCTCTTGAACCTCTTGGTTGCCCGAATTGACTGATCGATCTTTCGGCGATTCTGGGCAAGGTATGACATAGCTAGAACACCCCCTGTTTTGATGCCTTCTTTGATACAAGTATCGCCCTGTTCAGCCAGAAGTGTATCCAACTCTTGCATACTTTGCTCGTAACTAAGTGCTTGCTGCTTCCAATTCTCTGCTTCCCTTTCCTTTTCCTTAAGTTGCGCATGATGCTCGGCTTCAGAAACAAGACTTTTCTTACGCAATTGTCGGAGTAATATGCATGCTTCGGCTTCCCCATCCTTAATCCGATCTTTCAAACTAACGCCGGGTTTGATTGATTCCTCCAAATCAGCGGCCAGCCATTCCATATAGTTGTCCTCGCATCCAGCTTGATATCTATTCGGCTCAACTGAATCTGCTTTCATAGTTTCCCTCAGTTTCCACATGCGGATAACCTCCTTTAAAAAAGGGATTTTCCCTTCCTTGTAATCAGCTCGGTAATAGTCCATATCTGCCACTAAAGGTATGTTTTGCTTTCTTCCCGATTGCCTCAAAGTTCTTAGTGGGGCGTAAGGTTGCAGGCTTTGAAGTCCCATCAGAATTAAGAATGGTATAACCCTCGTTCTAAACACCAAACTCTCGGATGGAAACCAACTAAACATCCATTGAATTGAATCGTCGTCCAAATGGCTAAGAAATTCTACCCACTCTTTTACACATTTTGGCTTTTCAAATGGTCTACTCGTTAAGATAGCGCTTGGAACATGACCCAGAATGTGATTCTCACCCGTCGGCTTCTGGAATGCTAGACCCCCGTTGACTTTCTGAAGATGTTCCATCAGCCAAATTTGCAGAAGCAAGTTGCATCCTTCAAAATGCTTATACCCGCGCTTACAACGCCCTAATGCTCGGTAGATATCTGCCACGACCATAGGGACCAAAGTGTAGTGTTTCCCGTCGATGCCACCAAAAAGAGCCTTAGTTACAATAACAAGATGGGTGTGAATGTCTTTTGTGGTTCCTTTAGGAAATACTATAGTCCCTAAAAAACATACTGCGAAAGCGAAGCACCGTTTCTGCTTCCAAGAGTCATATGAGAAGAATTCATCCTGATGATCGACGAAACTCCTTTGATAACCGAATCTGTAATACAAATACTCGAGTGGTATCATAGACTTCCGCAAACATTCCACACCTTTACCCTCTCTGAACCCGAAGCTGTCAGCAAATTCTTTTGGTAAAGGTTGCCTCGGAATAATCATGCCACAATTTTGCCATTTTCTTGGTTTACGTAATAATGCCACATTTTCTATATAGCCCCCTATTTCCTCTAACAACGGAGTCATCTCAATGTTGCCAAATCTAAACACGACCCTCTTTTCATCCCAAAACACAGTTGCAGCCTCGATGATGTCTCTGCAGGGCTGGATATCCATCAAAGACGGTAAGTGTCCCAATGCTCCACGTACAACCCGCTGTCCGTAATCTCCTAAATCAATCCACCATGCTTTTAGTTGGGGAGGGACGCTCAAAACCATACTGAATCTCGGATAGGCATTATGTTGACTCATGGCTACCTGCGTTCACGAATGGTTAGTTCTACCTAACTAGCACAGGGTCCACACATTCATCCTTCAAATCAATGCATATACCATGATGATTGTCGCTCGGGGTCGTAGACCCACTCGGACGTTTGGAAAAGGTTTACTAATGGACTTAATACACCTTGGGTATTAAGTCTCCTAGGCTCGTGCATGTCTTATAAAAGGCTTTGGTTTAGCTCTATCTTAGGCTGATTAGGAGTTGGTTTCCTATGACGCAAGGTTCCCCCAAGCGGACAACTTGGGAGTGGAAAGTCTGTGGCCGTCGACTGCACCGCCGATCGACTAAATCCACAAGATCAATCCAGCTAAAGGGTAATTTTAGTAGTGCACGGCCGCGATCCGCGAAACCGCTTAAGTGTGTGAATTTGTGTGAATTTTCCAGGAGTGGAAGAAATATGAGCGGAATGCCAATTTAGGGAAAGCAGTAACACATTATTACATAGAAGATTTTACATAATAAAACAAAACACTTGAAAGAACATAAAAGAAACAAACAAGGCAACAATAAAGCAAGCATAAAGAAAACAACAAAATATCCAACAATTCAATTATTAACCTAAATTTATTATGGTTAGAACCTAGAATATCCCCAGCAGAGTCGCCAAGCTGTCACACCCCATTTTAACCTGGGTTAGAGCGGAGTACAACATATTGGAGATTCTTTGTTGCTTTTTTTTAAAGAGTCGCCACCTAATTGATTTTTACAGTGAATTAGGACACCTAATTATTAACTAAGATAAAGTTAAAACTAAACCTTTGTTAATGGTCTGCTTAACCAGTGTGATTCTAGGTAAGGGTTCTATATCATCCTAAAGGGAAGGGGTTAGGCATCCTTTAGAATCCGTTAAACACGGTTATCCGGCTAAACTTAGGTTAATCATTCAATGTTGGATATAGTATTTAAATTTTAAGAAAAAATAGCTTGTGCAGATGAGACTTGTAGAATATAACAATTTATGTCATCTTATAAAAAGGACTTCAAATAATAAGGTTGTTTAAAATGGAACTAGTAATTTGCACAAGAAGGGATTTTAGAATGCTATTTGAAATAAAAGTTTATAAATGTCGTTAAAGTTCTTAAAATAAAATACTAATAAAACCTATAGGAAAGAATATAATTTGTATAAAGGGAGACTTCGAATGCCATAAAATTTATAAATATTATTAAGCTTTAAATGGAAGGTGTTATTTAGAATGAAATTTGTAGAAAATATAATAATTCGCATAAAAAAATGTGAATGACATTTAAAAATAAACTTATAACTATTGCAAAGATTTTTAAATAATGATGCTATTTAAAATAAAATTCGCATGAAATGTGTAAGCAAAAGAAAACGCGAATTTGCGTTAAAACAAACTAAACGATGATGTATTGATTGACTTTTGCATTTTTGGAAGTTCAAAATGTTCTTTAATTTCTGTTTGCGTGTTAATGATGTTTCGAAATTCTCAAGATAAGAATATGTGAATCCTTTAATTTGGAACATATATATGGCCATGTCATTTATTTTGCAAATTGATCATTTTAAATAAAAAAAACGTAAAGAGAAGGAAATGGTTTGTGAAATTAATTGTTAGTTCTTTCTTAAGTTAACTACCCATAGCTAAGATCAATCCGCTAATTCGTTTAAAGTTTATCTAAATCAGCAAGGATAAAATAAAACGTTGGTCACATAATACACAATCAAACGATAATGACAATAAAAAGAATGAATCAAATAGACCCAGCCATTTTGAGGCTGTTGGGCCTTGTTCACTGTTGGGCATCGGCCCAGCAGCCCTATTTCCGCTGGGCCGCTGCTGCTGCTGCTGCTGCTCTGGGTCACTGCTGGGCTTCAGCCCAGCAGCCTCCCCTTTTTTTTTTTTAAACTGCTGTTGGGCTAACACGGAGAGGATATTTACGTCAGGCCTTAGCCCAAACCGAATGCGGAGTAGAACGAGTCCTCCGGACTCGTATGCGAGGTTCATGCGGAAGAATGAAAGAAGGATTAGTATACGATCAATGGGTTAAACATAAAAAATATGAATTCAAACAACTTCATAAATTATGCATATATCGCATATACTTAAGGATAACCCATGCCTACACAGATTAGCCACCACACACATACAAATAGGCAATCCCCAAACATGGACAGAAACTCAAACAGCTGCACATCGTGTGTTTTAATCAACGTAAGGACAACTGCCAGTTTATATCTCAGTTTCGCTACTTACATAGGCAAACAAACAGAACTCACAGCATTTTATGTCATAAATAGGAAGATAGCAGGCAGTGATAGATAGTCCAGTCCAAACATTCATAATATAATTCAACGTATAGTCTAGCAAACATGTTATTTAGGCAGGTATTTCAAAGAATTAGTCTAGGACATATATACTTAAGATGGGCATTAATAGATTTGATAATTTCAAGTCGCAAAGGGCCAACAATCTCAGCAGAACTGAGCAGAATCACAGCTATGCATATAACAACAAGAAGTTAATGGCAAAGCGACAAATGGTCAGGATAAATTCAGAATCATCTTTTGGAATCTTTGCGTATATTAGATATAGGCAGGACCATGTTCAGGAATGATATGAAGGTAGTAAGTATGTTAGCTTACATGAGGGTCACAATAGAATGGATCTGGACTAAATCATGTTTATCAAAAAAAGATCCACAATTTGAGTTTCAGGCAAAGCAACAATCACAATATGGTGGAACAACACCTAAACTTCTTATTAGTAATATTATTAGTTCATAAGTTGCATCACTTAATGATTCATACACATTGATTTAGAAAGCACCAGTTAAACAGTTCCAGTTTTAGTTTCAGGAAAATGAACATTCACACAAAACTCAGACCAAACATTGCCACTGTAATCACATACTTACCATCTATCCAGAGAAGTGAATTTCTAAACACTGTTACCACATCAGCAACTATCCCCATAGACAAGATTCAAACCCCTTAGAGATTTGAGAGAGACTAGAGGATATGCAAATGATATAAGGGAATTGAATTAGCATGTGAATAGGCATGGGGAATACTGGTTTCACAAAGAAGGCAAACTATAGACTAGCAATGATAGTATAAAGGCATATAAGATTCCTGTTTAATTTAGGCAAGGACAAATACTCAAATCACAGGTATGGGTAAACCAGAAGGATACAGGAAATGTCATCACATATGGTCTTATTCAATGTATTTTGGATCTGTTTCATGCAAAGTGCCAAAGGAAGAAAATATTTCAGTTTTAGAGGGGACCTACTATCACCTGCAATTCCTCATGCAAATTCAAACAAAACAGATTTAATTTTCATATAAGGAAAAGGGACAGGGTCAACTGTGGACTCCCAAGTTCACCCACACAGATTAACACAAGTAAGAGAGGGGAGAAACATAATTAATTATTTCCAATTTACTTTAACACATGGAGGATCTGGAGATCAGATGAGACTGGTATCCTAATCCATTGGACTCTGGTTAATAAATGAACCAACAGGAGACTGATCTCTTACACTTAGAGTATGCTTTGCATTGACAGAAGATATTCAACAGGAAAAGTTCGAAGCTAGGCAAAGATTAAGGCTCAAGTACTTATGTAACCAGTTAAACTTCAGTTTAAATCCTTAACATGATCATGCTGAACTATTTAATGATGACAGAGACAAACTAAAACATAACAGGGGTGTTGCCAAGTCCAGAACAGCCTAAAGCTTGGCACTAACCTGATCATGCATTTTGGCAGCAAAGAAGGACTTAACAGATTACAGAATGACCTATACCACTAACTAATTATAGAGGAATTAGTCTCAAACAATATGTGTAGCAAGTATGCATACTGTTTCAGGATTAGACAGACACAATTCTTAAGATGAAATGGAAGTTCAAAGCCCAAGCATTCATGTAATCACCCCCAACATGTGATAACTCTTATACATCAGTAAAGCAGGTGTTTGGACATTTTAGACAATCAGATCCTCAAGAAAATAGATAGACATGGCTATATTCAGACACCAAGGACATACCAGGCCAACTCTGACTCTACTCAGTGTTCTGTGGGGAAAAAAGGCATATAAGGGTAAGCCAGACGACTCTGCAGAACCCTTTTATATGACCTAGACTAGCATTAATACATTCATGAATCACATAGAGACATCAAACTGAAACAACATTCAATGTTATATTGAACCACTGAGATCTCCAAATAAGCATACATGCTTGTATCAACAGGATTTATATGAAATTAATATGGGGTATAGTCATAAACCTAACCAGCATATGATATCACATAAAGACGTAGTCCAGCAAAACCACAGGTTAACTTAAGCAATTCAACTATTCTGTGATCAATCATCATTTGAGCAGACAAACCATGCTTAAGCTGCCATAAGCTAAATAACCTATGGCTAACCAAAAACAAGACATGAAATGAGCCACTGCAGCACAACTAAAAAGGGCAAGCACATACACATAATTAGCAGACTACAAACTAAAATATAAAACCAATCAAATTAGCAGACTACAAACTAAATATATACCATTTTACTAGATCGAATTCTCAGCGTGCAAACCAATGACATTCAGACTAAGCCGAATATCTTAAACTAAATAACAACAGCAACATCCGACAAGATTTCAACTAAGCCAAAACACAATAACGACTCATTTAATCACAATAACTAAGCTAACATCAAACCCAACCATATCAGCACACAAACATATCAAACTGAAATACGAGGAAGCAAATGGGATTTAACTGACCTTTTGCAGGTGCAGCGAAATGGGATTTTGAATCTTCGATCTACGCTCGAATTCGCAAGATACTAGGATCCCTTTTGAGTGCGATTTTCGTCTATAATGAAGTCGAACCTTTGTTTCTAAGGCTACGGCTCACTCGAACAGAAATGAAAACGGAACAAAGCAATTAAGATCCAAAAAAAAAGATGGATTCGATAGAAGTTCTATGGCTGAAAACTTCTTAGTTTTGGGGTTTCGATGTTTGAAAACTTCTTCTATCTAATTTTTGGCTATCAAACAAAAGAAAAAGCCCCCCCTTTTCAACTCTGATTCCTCTTCCTCTTTATAGGTTTTTATTTTCGTCGTTTTGTACTGAAAAAAGGGGAAGGAGGAGCGGGAGAGAGATAAAAGTGGGGGACAAGGGTGAGTGGGGAGCGGAGAAGAAGGAGGGAACAATGGAGAGTGGGAGCGGCGGCGAGAGGGAGAGACGAAGAAGGAGAAGGGGAAGGGGGGTGCGGCGGTGAAAGATGAAAAATGAAGGGGAAACCCTAAAAGGGTTTCCCTTATTTGGCTGAAGAGTGAATTGGACCCGGTCCATTTGTGGACCGGGTCAAATTTTAGACTGCGTATTAAAAGAACGGACTATTAAATTAAACATGGACTGATCTAAAAATTGAGATAAAAAGTATGGTCTAGTCCAAAAAAAATATTAGGAATTAATCGGACTTTGATTTGGGGTCCGGTAAGTCAATGTACGGACCGAGTGCAAGAAATAGTTTGGCTTCTAAATTTAAATAAGAGACACATTTTGATTAACGATGTACTAAGGGTGCCAGAGTATCACCTGGTACGAAAAAAATGTGTAATTGTAAAAGAAGATCCGGGTAAAAATTATATGATGTCGCAAATGACCGTGCTATAACATTTAATGACAAACGCTATCATTTAAATGTGCGAAATAAATGCGATGTGTGTGCGGAAGTTGGTAGAAACGTCGAGAAATGCAAGTTTCAATAATACTAAATAATAGTAGCAAATAAATAGCGGTAGTAATACTGCTAATAATGATAACAATAATGATAATGGTAATAATGATAATGCTGATGATAATGGTGATAAAAAATAATAATAGATATAATAATAATAGTACATAACAAATATTGATAATTAATAACAAATAACAATGAGAATAATGATAATAATTAATAATAATAATAAATATGGTAGTAATTAATAATAAAAAAAATGACAATTATTGATAATAACAAAAAATGATAATAAATTAATAATAATAACAGTAATAGTGGTAATAATAAAATAATAATGATAATAATAATAAGAAATAATAATGATGATAATAATAATAATAAATAACAATTATTGATAAAACAATGATAATAATTAATAATAAAAAAAATAACTATGATAATGATGATTAATAATTAATAACAAAAATAACGCTGATAATAATGATTAGTAATTAATAATAATAATAACAATAATAATAATAATAATAATAATGGAAATAACAAGAATAATAATAATTAATGATAATTAGTAATGAATGATAATTTAAGAATAATAATAATAATAATAATAATAATAATAATAATAATAATAATAATAATAATAATAATAATAATAATAATGATAATAATAACTGCAGTAGAATAAAAACGTGGGTGTTAATAAAAGACTAATAATTATAGTAAAATTTAAATGCATATTTTTTAATTTCTCAAAATACCAGAAGTATAAATAGGTATTTCGGAGGAGAGGCGGGACAAAATTGGGTGTCAACAGTGTACGTAAACAAATAAGGGAACAAGGGGAAGGATATATATGATGAATAAATACAGGCAAGAAAAATAATATACAAAAACTCAAATAAAGATAACATACCTCGAATAACAAATTGAATCCATATGGTTAGAACCTAAGTGTCCCCAGCAGAGTCGCCATGTTGTTGCACCCTATTTTAACCAAGGCTAAACAAAGCACAACTTATGGAGCTCTGAAATAATTAATTATGTACAGAGTCGCCACCTAGCATTTAAGGTATACTAGGGTACCTATAAATTATTAATATATGCAGCTTAACATGGTCTACGAAAATAAGTGAGATTCTAGGTAAGGGTTCAAATTATTCCGAAGGGAAGGTGTTAGGCATCCTTCAGAATCCACAAATGTGGTTCCCGGCTGGACCAATTTAACTATTCGAGGGATGTGTAAAAAGGCTTGATTATTACTTACAAAAATTAGTAGAATTTAGACTAAAGAATAACTAATATGACTATTCACATAAATAATCGTGCAATATGTATTTTTTACATATGTGATATAATAATTACTTTTTTTTAAAAAGGTTATGTGCAACTTAGAAACTTGGGTATGTGACAAAGGTATAAAAAGAAAATGGACATGAAATTATTTTGCACTCGAAGTGAGTTAACTAATTTAACTAGTTAAGTATGTACGCCTAATCAATTAATTATGAGAGTACGTTCTAAAGCCTAAATATTGAGACAAATCACCCTATTTATTCACTTAAGTGTGCTAAGCTATTGAATTAAAACTCTAGCGAAACATGATAACTATAAGAATATTAGCTACAAAAATAATAACTGCCTAAAATTAATTTGTCTAAAACACATAAAATTTAAATCACCTAAGCAGATCATAAATAAATACAACCAACCTGCACCCTAAAAAGTAAAGTTTCACTATATTTTATGCTTGCATAATTTAAGAATATAAAAAATATATATATATAAACAAAGAATTTAAGAAGCTATTTGAACTTCTTTTGAGTGTCATCTTCAAAAGTAACTCCGGATGTCTGCATGAGACTTAATAAAAATGTTAGTAAGAAAAATAAATAATTATCGGATGAATTAAAAAAATAATGAATAAAATTAAAATAAAAACCCGTCTTTGTACATGGAAGGCCTTGGAAATCGACGGAAATTTCTTCATCGGCCAGTAGAGAAAAACTTCTCCCAATATGAAAATTAAACAAACTCGCGTACCCATTTCCTTGTTTTTTTCACATAAACCCGAGTTGCCATTTCCAAATCACCACTTAGACATATGAAAATATCCACCAAAAACCCAATCTTGAACCCAAATACTTAAACGGTTAGTGGGTTCAATGGTATAAAGTTCAAATTTTGGGTGCTATTACTGCCTCATATGAAATCAATTTAGTTTGAGACTGAAGGGAATTAATAATATTGAGAACCCAATTGCTTATATTTGTAGAACCATATATCAAAATATAAACCAAAGATGAAGTCTTGCTTACTATTAACTTACAATTTTCTGCTTAATTTTCGGTGAGGGGACGGTAAGGACAGCATTTGTATCTCTTTCTTGGTTTGCCCTTTTTGCTTTTTGTGGAAGTCTTATCTCCTCTATGTTGATTGATTTTCTTCTCCTAAATTCTAGTGCAAATGAAACGTAGGAGAATTGAAGGGTGGCGGTGGTGTTTGGTAAACAAAAATGAAGAAAGAAGATGATTTTTGTTGTTTTGTTTTGGGGTTTGTTTGCTGATTGGTTTTAGTTGTAAAAATAGGAGTGTTTTCAGTTGAGGTTTAGGGTGGTGAAATGGGTGGAGGCGCTGGCTAAATGGTGAGGGGCGGAGTGACGACGGTGGTGGTGGATGGAGGAAGATGAAGTTGTGCAGTGGGGTTGTGGTTAGGAGAACGGAGGGCGTAGTGGGCTGGTGGAGCGTGGCTGGTGGTGGAGACGTTCGCCGGAGCTTGGAGCTCCGGCGTCGAGGGGCGGTGAGGGTGACGAAAGGAGGCTGTGCGATGGGAGGAAGATGGTGGTGTAGTTGGGTGCGTCGCCGGAGCTCGGAGCTCCGGCGTGATGTGGCGGCTGCGGCTGTTGGAAGTGGGGGGAGGGAGAAAAATGTTTAGGGTTTCAAAAGAGAGGGAAAAAAATCTGAGTGTTCTTTTGTGCTTGTGTGTGTATGTGTAAATATATGTATAACATGAATACTCCTCCTTTTCTTATAATGCAAAATGGCCCCTTATTTTGTCCAAAGAATAGAAGATTGCACCCTTTTGTCTCCTCAATGCTTACCTTAATCCCTTTTTTTTTTAAAAAAATGAAACCTTGACTTGATCGGATTTTACTCTGCGTTTAAAAATTAATTACTCCGATTTTCTATGCATTGTCAGGCTGCACTAAAAATATAATTAATTAATACATGTATAAATAATAGCGTAAGTATAAAATATAAATATTAATGTGCAAGATATAAAAAATGTATTGCTATAAAATTAAGAAACAATTATTAATTACACGAAAATGGTAGTATTGCGCTATACATGTGAAAAATAATGATTCTTAAAAAATGACAATAAATTGATAAAATTTCCAAAATAAGGACAATCATCAATAAATTATATAAAAAATGTAAAAATGTGTAAAAATGTATTTTGTGCTCTTTAACGAATCAGGGCCCCCAAAACGTTAATTTTAAGCACGTCGAGCCAAAATTAGGTGTCAACAAGGTAACCGAGATAACCGGCAAAGGATCGTACCAGTTGGAGTCCGTGGATGGGCAACGGCTGCGTAATAACTGGAATGTGGCTCATCTGAAAAGATATTACTGCTAAGGTATGGGCTCCCCGTGTTCTGTTATTAACCTTTCTCTTTTGCAGGGAGTCAAGAACGGGATGAAATTAGAATTTAAGCCTGAAAACACGTGTTGCACTCTTTTCCTTAGTACGGTTTTGTCCCAAAATGGGTTTTCCGACAAGGTTTTTAATGAGGCAACAAGTACAACGTGTTACTTGACAAAAACAATGGACGAGCGTCCGGACCACCGAGGTCACACCCTCTGAGTGGGGACTTAATAGCACTCACCCGACCTTGCAGCTCGGATAAATGCTAGGGGAATACTATGCCCGTATCGAAGACTCCCCCGGTCAAAGAAGACGGGGAAACTCAACACTTGCTACGGCAAAATTAACCGGCCACCGATGTAAGGACCAAACGATCATAATGAATGTGTCCCATTTAGCATTTGCTACGGCAAAATTGAGTCCCAGCCATCGGCCATAACCTTCGATGTAAGCACCAAACGATCATAATGAATCGTGTCACATTTTATATTTGCTACGGCAAAGGTAGAAGGAATTAAAATTCTCATATGTACAAACATTTTTGCAAACACAAAGTTATTAAAAGTTTGGATAGCAAAATCTCGGGCGTCTTTTTGTTGAAAGGACTTTACCCCGATGATAACCGCCGTATTTCGGCACTACCTCATTCACATACCCTATACCGAGTACTGTGGTCGGAATTCGACAAAGGCAACAAGGCCACAATGATCCAAGCCAAAATTTGATAAACTCCCCTAAACGGGGACTGCTACGTCAAAAATTTAGCCAAGGCCGAAAAAATTCTGACCCTAAAGGAAATGCCTATCGTAATTCGGAGACGTCTGAACTTGTGAAGCATCGGATAAGCCCTACGGGCACGATGATTTAACGACTACGAGCCTACTTGTTCTAAAGAGGCATCGGATAAGTTCTACGGGCACAGTGAATTAACGACTATGAGTCGACTTGTCCTAAAACGGACCAACGATTATGGCAAAAATAATAGCAAACATTCAAACAAACAAACAAGAAAGATGCACTTTTTATTTATACAAGGGATATTTTTACATCAAAAACAAAAGTCCTAAAAAGGCAAAAAATGAAGAGATGAAAGCCAAATACAGGCCCTAAACTACCCGGAATGGCTGGAGCCGGAATGTTCGGACACCGTCCGCTCGGAATCATCAGAGTCAGAACTGAGGGCATCCTTAGCCTCTCCTTCGAACCTCTTAGCCTCGGCAATAAGGGCCGGAAAATCAGAAAAGTCATGCTCGGCTTGCTCAAGAGTGATCCTCCGAGATTTCCATTTCTCGTGCTGAGCAACAATAGTAACCTGAGCCTCGGCGGCCTCCACGCTTATCAGAGCTTCATCCAATTCGGCCTCGGCCTTGGCCTGGGCTAGCTTTGCCTCAAGAGCATCCCGAGCCTCCCCAAGAACATTTTGCACTTGAATGGCCGATTGAAGCTCGGCCTGGAGGGTATCATTTGCATCGCACTTCTCCGTTTCCCGGCCCTGGGCGTCCAATTGGCCCTTAAGATCGTCCATCTCTTGTTGGGCACGGACGAAGGCCTCGTTAACAAGCACCACACTCTGCAAAAAAAAAGCAAGCTAAAAACTTGAACGAGAACAGGATTAAAATTCTTAGTAAAGGCGTGCAGAGGCGGCTCGAAAACCTACCCGGTTGCCCGCATGCATACCCTCATTGATGAGGCATTGCCAGGTAACCCCGGTCATCTTCCGCTTATCCGAATCTGAGACAAGAGGCCTCAGGTAACTCGCTACGCCCACCGGGGGAGAAAGGAAGCTACAGTCCTCGGGGACGGTGACCACAACCGATTTGGTTCTCCTCGGTTCCACGCTCGGCGCCGGAAAAATACGCACCAAGCTGTCCCTGGCCCCAGATTCGGAGGATCGGTTGGCCGACCTCATAGCCCGAGGGATAGGTAGATGCCTGAATCCCGCAGCTTCACTGGTGGCGGGAGGGGTGCCCGAGAACATATCATCAAAATCGTCAGGCCGTGGTGCCGGGGTAGATGGACTTAGAGCAGCCTCAATATCTTCGGTAAAGCTCGGGGGTACCGTAGCTGCGGCAGGCTCGTGCTTGGGAATCAAATCGACGTCAGTGGGGACTTCGATCTCAGATACCGGCCCGGTCTTTTGACCGACCTCAGCAGCAGCCATCTCCCCGGACCTCCTTGCCCTTTGCAGGGGAGCTTCTTCAGAGGAAGTTTCACCTGTAATGTCTACAAAGTCAATCGACCTTAGAGGAGCCGGGGAAAGAATTTCTTCCGCACCTGTACGTGAGACCGGAATCAGAAGTCCTTCAGCAGCAGAAGGAGGAGGCGAAACGGCAACAGCCTCCTCGGGGATCGGAGCAACGGGAGAATCGGCATCAACTCTCCGAATGATGATATCGGGATCTGCTTCATCCCGGGAGGACCGGGCGACGCTCCTCGCCTTCTTCTTCGGCTTCTGCCCTCTTTCCGAGGGCCTCTTTCTTTTGGCAGCAGTAGCAGCGGCAAGGGCATGAGATGCACCCGCTGAATCATACTCAGATGCCGACGCTGTGGGTTAGGCGCCCGACTCCGGTCTTGGATCTACCGAGCCCTTGGGAAAGCCTGAAAGCCGAGGAAACAATGAGTATGGATGGTGAAAAATGCGCTAAACTCGAGTAAAAGCATAGTACTACCGTGGTTTTGCGCGACCCATCGGCCGCGTGATAGGTGGGCCCATGTCCAGTTGTCGTGGTCGTACTGGCTAAGGAGTGCCGTGACTCATTCATTCAGATTACGGACTACCGGAGGAATGTATCCGTTGGCTAATCAAAATAAGAAAAGCGGCGAGAAAATGAGACCAAAGAATGACAAAACATACAAAGGCAGTAATTCGAAGTTCAGGCTTACGCTTGTTGTTCCACTCTTCAAGGAATGGCGTGTAATCTTTCGGAATGATGTCCGAGGTTTGCACCCGGACGAACCGCTCCAACCAGCCTCGGTCTCTGTCCTCGTCCATCTTCAAGAAAAAGGGGTTCTGGCTGCGTTTGGTCAATTTTATTACGCCGCCTCGGAATACCCTCGGGGAATATAAGCGTATCAAGTGGGCCAACGTGAACTCTTTCTCGGCGTTATTGGCCAGCATCCGGAGACATGCCACGACCCTCCAAACAATCGGACCAATTTGGGCCAAGGTCACGCCGTAAGTCCGGCACATGTCTAGGATGACCGAGTACATCGGAGGGTCGAGTTTGAGAGTAAAGGGGTAGGTGTAAACGTACAAAAGGCCTATCCGGTGGTCGGTGACTGATTCATCAGGCCCGGGGGCGAAAACTTGAACCGAGCGTGTGTTCCTCCCGCAGTCTGCCCGGACCAGGTCGAGCTTATCCTCGGTAATGGATGAGGGGTATCATCTCACATCGAACCCCCTGTCGGACACCGACGAAGGCTTTTCGACCTCGAGGTCTTTGTTGAAGTTGAATTTGGCCGGTATGATATCCGAAGCTGTAGGCTCAAAGGAGTTCTTTGCTTTAACCGGAGATACGGCCTCGGTTCCTGGGGATGAGACCGAGGGAATGTCATGAGAAGTGGTTTCAGACATTTCGAAAATATGAAAGGATGAAGATTAGGAAGAGGAGTTCAAGAAAAATGAGGGAACTGATGATTCGAAGGATGACAAAGTACGAAGCAAGCAACACTCGAGCGAGAATAGTTAGCAGAACCGGTGACAAAGTTGATTCTTTCTCACGTAATATAAGGCAATGGATCAACAACAGATTCGCTATGAAGATAACTGTGTATGATGAAGATGAAGAAATGCTGCAAAGGGTGTAAGATGAAGAGAAGATGGATCGTGAAAATGTTGGAATGAAGAGGGAAAGAGCCTTATATAGGCATGGGGCTGTGACGGTTACGATTCCCCAGCCAACCGGGGAGCGCCACGTGTCTCGTAATTAATGTGGAATGACTTGAAACGACGTGCATGCGGCGGTTGTCAGGACCGGCCATTCGGGATGAGACACGTGGCCGATAAAGGGGGGACGGACGCAACCGTTCCCGCCAAAATGAGAAGATAACAACGAGCCGTTGGAGTCACCGGTTTTGTGATTCATCCACTTCCCGTTACTCCGAAAGATCGGTGATCCGAGAAGTGTGAGGACTATTTGTATACGATAAAAACCGGATGTAAGTCAAACCGGTGAAACGAGAAACCGGAGGGAGAAGTGAAAAAGAACATACGTGAAGACTCTCATTCTGAACCAAAGGATCGCTTGTCCGGAGCTGATCGGGGGGACCATTTGGTACGGTTCCTTCCCCACCGAGTTGTTCAAGGTCGTTATCCCGAGTATCCGTGCAGTTGGTCCGGTACAGGTGTTGCACACAAGCCACGCGTCAGTAGCGTCCTGCCATGGTCAACAACCAACCATGCGTGTGTCAGACCGTACGGCCAACCTAATCCCACCAAATCCATTCAGAGTTGTCCTTATTATTATTATTTCAATGATTTTGTATTGATGGGGGCAACACTATAAATAGAGCTCACCCCCCTCCTTGGAGGGGGTTGGCTTCTTGATTTCCTAAGAACACTTGTAATAGCAATATATATATATACAAAATCTCTCTCAAACACCCGCTTTCGGTCATATCTGTTGCATTTATTTCTTGCATTGTTACAATCGAGTAACACTCATACACTAGTGAACATACAAGCATATCGCAAATCACCGATTATCATTGCTCTCGTCTTATTATATCCACGTTTATATCTTTCTTTCATCAAGTAGATTAAGACTAAACCACATATATTATACTCACTCACAAATTCAATTGATTATTCAAATTCGGGGTAAACAAGGCTCAACATACCTGAATTTAGTCTTTAAATAAATAACCGCTAGCTCTAAATGTTCATTCAACGAGCAAAGGTCTCCAACAAAAATCAAATTATACAGTACACTAGTATTTATCTATTAAAATGCCAACTCATAAATATTACCATTGAGCCATCCAAATACTATTCAATTTCGGTTCAAACCCAACTAAAGTCTGAAATATCAATTTTAGGTGAGAGCTTTATTAATTACCTTTGATTTACTTTCAAGAATTCATTCTCATTATAATCACACATTAGTACTTTGAAAATTTAAGATCTTACGAAATTTTCATGATCGTTATAATTTAACTCCACCAGCATTTTCCTGGTTTTGTTCTATTTCAGCCTTTTTTATATTGTAAAATCCTATCAAAAGATTCTTTCAATAATCCAAGTTGTGCCACGTGATGAATCGACCTTCATTAAATAATTTATGTCAAAGATTTCAAAACCACCGTAAGTGGATTTTATTATTTTATCCTCTAGAAGTTGACATTAACATTAAATTAAAATAAGATTAAAGCTGAAGATTTAAATGTGACAATCAATTAGCTCACATGTGTTGGAGGTAGCTTCATTTATTTATTTAGTAGTATTTAGTAAAGTGTGTTGCGCGTTTATTTCCTATCTACATTACTATTATATATAAGCGCTGATCTGAAACTTTTGTCATCCTCACACATACCATAGGGACCCACAGGGTAGTAAATTGCATACGTGGTTGTTGTGTTGCTTACCCTTTTTCAAATTCTCACTTTTGCAAACTCCCACTTTTGCATACGTGGCACTTGAAACTGTTCTTTTTTGCTCCTTATTAAATTACTTTTTACTTCTTCATCCCAAAATATTTTTATATAATTATTGAGTATCTAAATTTTTAAAATATTAGATTAATCTAATTTAATTTAGTTCCGAAGATTAATCAAATTGTTTTTCAAAAAATTGAAATGTGACAAATATTTTGGGATGGATGAAGTCTATTATTTGTCCTTATATATTTGGGTAAAAATTTATACAGCTTTGGAGCCAAATTTTCTTTTATAACCGGAGGATTTATTAGGTCTTACTCTATCCTTTATTAAACCTCCAATATTTTGCTTCTTTAGTGAACTCATATTGTGTGTAAAATCTGTCCTAAAATTATTTTTTGGTATAGTTTTAAGAACTTTTACTTTATTAATGTATTTTAATTATTATTTATTAATATTCGTGTATGATCATTAGGTTTATTTGTGTAAAAACTCAAAACTAAGATTATAAATATGGTTGTATGAATTTGGAGTTATTGAAAAAATTTGTTGCCTTAGGTGATTCTAGAAGATGAAAACATATTTTAAGTGAGTTCAAAATAAACACAAAATGAGTTTGAAGCAGGACAGAGTTGGTGTGTCAGCTACGAATTTGGTCAATTTGGTCTGATTCGGTAGCGCTTTGGTTCAAATTCTGTATTAATCTTAAAAATTCACTAAGTATGCATATATTATTAGTTTAGGTTAAAAGAAATTAGGATCAGAAGTCATAAACTTCAAATTCTGACGCCACATCTGATTTGATGTAAATAATTTCATCAAAATGAAAGTTAAGATATTAAAAGAGTGAAATGAAAATTTTGCTTTTATATATTGAAAATATACTTATTTGAAATTTTAATTATTATACATTAAAAAGTGCAAAATAAATTATATTTCTTTAATTAAGTTATCTATTTCTACAGGGGAAATTTCAGAAATGTAGAATTCGCTAACTTACATTGCAAAAGTATAGCCCAAAACTTACATTGCTAAAATATAGCCCAAAAACACTTTTATACAACGTTGTATACTTATATACAAAAGATAGTTACATTATGTATATCGGTGTATGAAATGTATAATGTGTAGGTATATACACTAAAAGATATAATTATACAATATTATACATGAAAATACGCACTTATACATTTATACAATATAGTATATGTGGGTATAAACATATATCTAAACTGGTTTTGAATAAGAATTGCACTTTTATACAAGACAGATATATTTTGTATATAGGTGTATAAAAATGTATAATAGTGTATAAGAGGTGTGTATATGGGTGTATGCACACCTCTCATTCACTATTATACAATATTATCCACTATTATACAGAAACTAACTATAACACCACCAACGACGGAGTAGCAGTAACCACCAGTCATCGTCGAAGTTCTGTTCTCAAGCGAACTCCAAAACCACCGACGAAGTTCGATGAGCAGCAACATAATTTCTCCCTTTGTTCATCTCTATCTCTCCCTCGACGAGATCAAGCCGGAGTTCCGGCGAAAACCACCAGCTACACCAACTCGCTCACCACCACCACCAGATCTGAGTGAATTTTTCGGTGATCGAGAGAGAGGCGGCGCAGCAGAGAGAGCGATAGTGAGAGAGAGGAAGCAAGAGAAAGGAGGCAAAGAGAGAGAGAGAGAGAGAGAGAGAGAGAGAGAGAGAGAGAGAGAGAGAGAGAGAGAGAGAGAGAGAGGAGGAGGGAGATGGAGTGGGTCATTTTTTATAAGATTTAAAAAAGTGGGTTCCCTAATTACCATACAATGTAATTCTTTATCTTGAGTTTGGGCCCGGGCTTAGCACGGGCCCTTGCGTAACTAGTTATAAATTTATAGCGCAAAATGAAGACTTTAATTTTATATATATATATATATATATATATATATATATATATATATATATATTCTTTAAAAGATTGAATTATAAGAATAAGAATAAATTGAGATCGGGGGGAGTATGTTTTTTAATTTAAGAAAAATCTTAGGATATCTGCATCTCAACATTGTTTTGAATTGTTTAAGTGAAATACATTGCTTCCCTCCGTTTTAATTTTTTTGACACTATTTTTTTATTGCATGTTTAAAAAATAATTAATTGAGATCGGGGGGAGTATGTTTTTTAATTTAAGAAAAATCTTAGAATATCTGCATCTCAACATTGTTTTGAATTGTTTAAGTGAAATACATTGCTTCCCTCCGTTTCAATTTTTTTGACACTATTTTTTTTTATTGCATGTTTAAAAAATAATTGCACAATTATATATTTGGAAACAATTTAAATTTATCTTTCTATATTATCCTTAATGAAAATACTTTTATAGCCACACAAATGTTAATATATTTTAGACTACAAATTCTAAAAAATTATAATCACATAAACACTACTATGACATATTTAAGACCACAAGTTTTAAAAGTACTATATCTTCTATCCCGTTATATGTCACACCCTCATTTTCAGTCAGTCCCAAAAAAAAATATTTTTCTATAATTCATAACAATTTAACTTCAAATTTCTCATTTTACCCTTAATGAGATGATTTATATCAAAAGAAACTTCTATGGCTTATGTTATATCAGAAGTTACTAGTCTTTATTTTTCTATTAAACTCTGCACACATTCAAATACCTTCACATAAATTGAGACATAGGGAATAATATAAGTCGTGAACTTCGTGTCAAGTCAACTATAATAAATAAATTTAAACCGATGGAGTACTAAACATGTATAGCTATAAAGGAGAACAAAAGAACAATCAATTTTGTGAAAATTCATCTATGGCATACCATGAAATGAAGATTCCCACCATTGATTTGTCTAAGCCAGAGCTAAAACCAGGTACTACACAATGGGACTCAACAAAAGCTCAAGTTATCCAAGCTTTTGCAAGAATATAGTTGCTTTGAAGGAAAATATGATAATGTTCCGAGTGAAATTAGAGAAGCCATGTTTGGTAATTCAAAAAATATAATTGAATTTCCCCATGAAACCAAAATAAAAAATTTATCTGAGAAATCCTTCCAAGGCTACATAGGGCAAGTTCGATCCCTACCATTGTCTGAGATTTTGTGTATTGCTGATTTGCTCCAACATGAAAGTGTTGAAACCTTTGCCAATATTTTCTCGCCTGATGGTAATCCTGATTTTTGGTATGTTCAATTCTTTTTAACATTTTTCATTTGCCTAAAGTATTTGGTATGTTGAATTTATATCTTTACATAAATAAATAATCGGTATGATTTATGGTTTACTTATCCTAGCTGGTATACACAAATTATACACTAATCATACCGATTATACACATATTATATATACATGAATTATATAGGTTAGCCCCTTCCCCCTTGTTTTTTTTTTTTTTTTTTTTTTTTTGTGTGTAAAGACCAGACTGAAAAATGGAAAACAACAGATTTATTACTTTTAGGAAAATATTTCAATGAAAAAGTTTTCTCGAAAAATATTTTCGTAAACAATGATTTATGTCATAAGCACATTTCATTTTCCTTTCCTTTTGTCTTTTATGCTGGTAAGGTGGGGCATGGACATGGAAGGATCCAGACAGAGACAGAGACACAGAGTCAGGAGTTTTAATTTGTGGGTTTTGAATTACAATTCTTTTTGTGTACTAGATTCTAGATAGATTATTTATACATATAAAAACAGCTACTTAAATACAAATACAAGTTTCAAAGCAAAGCTTGCCGAACCCAGTAGATTGAAGGGTTGGTTTTTCAAGAATATGACATTGTTAGAAAATATTTTGAAGGAGTCAGGGAACAGATTTTGATGAATTCATCGGCTTCAAAGGAAGAACCTTCGTCCTGTTTGTTATTATAATTATTGTATTGTATTTAGTATTCCTTATTCCTTGAAAAATAGCCAGGAATATACACATATTGTATTCTTCTTATGTTGCAAAATAATTGTCACGTAGCGTTTTTCGAGAGTCAATTTGACTAATCTTCGAAATTAAATTAGATTAGATTAATTTAATATTTTAAAATTAAAATTAAAATATTTAAAAACTATACGAAAATCAATATAGTGAAATGATACATCTTAAAATGACGATCGAAGTTCAAGTAATTTGACTCGAGAAGAGAAATGTGATAAGTATTTTCAGTTGGCACAGCTATTTAAGTTAATTTCTCTTTTATTTTATTTTAAACCACGTATCTAAATTAAATTGCAGCAATGTGGTACAGTCCTACTCAAATCCACTTGTGGAATTGGATGAAATGGTCAAAAGGATGGTTTTGGATTGTTTGGGGCTAAACAATTACATTGATGAACTCTTGAATACACACTATTTCCGTTTTCGATTATCACATCACATGCCAAGTAATGCTCAAGATGGGAATAAAACTGGACTAGGAGTCCACACGGATCATTCCCTTTTAACAATAATATCAGAAAATCAAGTAAATGGATTGCAAGTTGGAAAGAAAAATGGAGAATGGATTGATGTCGGCATTTCACCGAATTCATTTCTTGTCATATCTGGAGATTCCTTCATGGTAAGTGTTACTTCACTACTTTTATACTTGGCAGAATACATAGATAAACACTTAAATTTGGCCTTTACTGTCAGTTGAACACTCCAACTGCAAAATGATCATCTAGATGTGCATTCTAAAAGTTGAAGGTTTAGTTGCCAGTTGAGGCCAAGAAGGTGTCTATCTATGTATTATGCCACCTTTGTATTTGTTTTTTAAATTCTCATATTTGATTAAATTTTTAAAAAAATGACTTTCCTTGTGAAAGTAAAAAAACAGGTTTC